>NC_065584.1:66136106-66436106 GCF_024542745.1 Macaca thibetana thibetana
CAACCTGCTGAGCTGCATGCCGCACCTTGTCATTCCCATGATAGGAGACAACCTACAGCCTCACTTGTTCCTTTCATGGCAATAAGTTCAGCTATTTTTTTTCCGTGAAGATTTCCCAGACTGTCAGGTTATAACATTTTTGAATATAACATAAGAAGAATGCAAAGTAGAAATATGTAAGATTAACCAGTCAAAAGATCTTGTGCGCATGTGGGTTATAGTTAAAAGTAATGTAGTGTATTCAAGAATTTTGCTAAATAAGTAGATTATACCTACTCTTGCTGTGTTGGGGGAGGGGGATGAGTAACTATGTAATATGATGGATATGTTAATTTGTTTCACTATAATAACAATTTTACTACATATATATGTATCTTAGAACTTCATGTTGTATACTTTAAATAGATACAATAAAATTTATTTTTAAAAATTAAAAAGTTTTAAAATAAAACTATAAAATTCTTTAACAGAACTACTCAAAAGAAACAAACCGCAGAACAAGACTGCAGGAAAAACATTGTGGGAAATTGACCTTGGATTTCTGACCTGGAAAGCTGAGTAGGAGACAGGGGGAAAGAGAGGTCTGATTATTGCTCCCAATTACTCTCTTGTTCCCCCAAACCCCCTGCTCACAACTATTGCATCACCTTAATTATTTTGTATGCTTTCTTCCAGGTTTTCTGAACATAGACTTTGCTTCCCCCGATCTCTTAACTTCTCTTCTGGGTCTTGGTCACGCCACTTCGTTTTACTGAAATATCCTTCTTACTTCTTTTGATTATTTCTTCAACTCTTATTTAGCCTTTAGGAATATGCCTAACTATTAAGCTGAAGAAACATTCCCTGCTTGCCCACACCTCTTAAATGAGGGTTAAATGTTCTTCTTAGTAGTCTTTTAACCCTGAGTGCTTTCTCTTAATAGAGCACTGAATACACGGAATTACTTTCTGATCCCCTCCATGAGGAGAAGTACCGTGTCTTCCTTTCAGTGCTTAAATAATTACTTTTTGCACAAATGGATAAGAGCAACAAAAGAATAAATGAATAATAGAAGTCATACTGAGCATCAGTTGCAGACTTTTGAGGTACTGAACATTGAAGTCCATGGAGGAAATGTCCAAGGAGTTATTCTGCTTTTTTAGGTCAATGTGGGAGTTAAACATTTAATAACTAGAAAAAAAAGAAAAGGGCCGGGCATGGTGGCTCACTCCTGTACTCCTAACACTTTGGGAGGCCGAAGATTGTGCATGATTTGAGACCAGGAGTTCGAGACCAGCCTAGACAACACAGTGAAACCCTGTCTCCAACAAAAATACAAAAATTAGCAAGTCTCATAACCCGGACTCAAAATAAATAAATAGATAAATTAAAAATTGCCATTATGTCACTCTATTTCCCATGTGACAATATTGCCTTGTTTGTTATGTAACTTCCTTTTTTTATTTTTATTTATTTATTTATTTACTTTTTTATTTTTGTATTATTATACTTTAAGTTCTAGGGTACATGTGCACAATGTGCAGGTTTGTTACATATGTATACATGTGCCATGTTGGTGTGTTGCACCCATTAACTCATCATTTACATCAGGTATATCTCCTAATGCTATCCCTCCCTCCTCCCCCTCCCCACAATAGGCCCCGGTGTGTGATGTTCCCCTTCCTGTGTCCAAGTGATCTCATTGTTCAATTCCCACCTATGAGTGAGAACACGCGATGTTTGGTTTTCTGTTCTTATGATAGTTTGCTGAGAATGATGGTTTCCAACTGTATCCATGTCCCTGCAAAGGACACGAACTCATCCTTTTGTGAGCTTTTTATAAATGGCCTACGTTGAGGAAATTTCCTTCTGTACCTATTTTGCTGAGAGTTTTTATTTTTTTAATCCTGAGTGGATATTGAAGTTATCAAATCTTTTTCTGCATCTATGGAAATGATCATTTGGTACTGATTTACCTTTTATTTATTTACCTCTTTCATGGTGAATAGTTTGTTTCTTTATTCATTGACTATTACAAAGGGTATAAAAAGAGGTGTTTTTACTAATATGCACAACGTTTTTATATAAAATGTTGCTATACCATGCAGTAATGTGTGAAAAAAATATGAATGTGACAATTTTCAGTTAAGAGAACTTCTGTTTCTGAGACAATTATTTATTTATTTATCTATCTATCTATCTATATATTTACTTGTTATTTTACTTTAAGTTCTGGGACACATGTGCTGAACATGCATGTTTATTACATAGGTATACACGTTTTGCAACTAACTTTCTATTTGAAAGAAGTATGGCAAAAATTTCAGTTCCTTGTATCCCAGTATCTCTGCAAACTAAATTGACCAAGAAAAGGTAATATTCTATCTGACACTAACTACTTGGAAAATTTATGTAAAATGTAAGAGTTGATGTAAATGTAAAATGAGAGCTTATGAGCTGATTCTCCATAGCTTCCTCTTTTGTGAAGGCATTGGTGTTAATTATAAAATCTAAGAACTCTAAGACAACTCTTGTATCATCTTATCCTTTACTTTTATCTTACAAAATTATAACAATCATTTCCATGGAATAAACAACATATATTGAATAGTTGGAGACATCCTTAAGTGGGAAGCAATGGTTGAATAGTTATAAAGGCAAATATTGTTCCCAACATGGTATGCAGTAACCTTGAAGTGGCTTGACATCAGACACAGCAAAGGTATTTGATTTCTCATCCTAACAGCAAATAACGCTGAGACTTAAGCTGAGGAAACACTGTAGAATAGTATAGTAGGATATGAACTGTCCTGATGATTTAGGTAGAAGAGATTAACTCCCAGAAAGAGTCATATGCTCCCGGGTGTAGAAAAGAAATGGGGTTCATGTGAAGGACCGATCCCTTCCACTGAACTGTTCTTAAGCACTCAGAACAGGTGCCGCTTATTTCAGATTCAGTGGTAAAGAGCTAAGATTATATAAATAGATGCCAAAAATGAGCACAGTGGAAATGTTGTAAATCCACCTGATGTCTAATGTAACATAATCATATCTTCTTCTGAGAGCTCTCAGCACTCATCTCCTCACAAAACCTGGGAATACTTCACATGGAGAAGCAGTACTCTTACAGTAGCAGTAGTATTTGAATTCTCTGAGAGTACTGTGAGCCTTCTAAGAGGGCTCATCGATCAGGAAGAGTCATAACAGTCATGAACTAAGAAAAAGATGATGCCAGCTGAAAAAAATCTATCCCATTGTGAGTCAGAGAAAAAAAAAATGGTAGTTCAAAAGGCTGAAACCCAGGGTAGACATTGAAGTTTTCACTTTTTATTTTATTTTTCACAATGAACTAGAACTCAAGGTGGTAAAATTTTAATTACACCTAATAGCAATATCTATATCCTCATTTCACGATCCTAGTGCCCTGGGTCAGCAAACCAGGAGCAGCAATTGTAATGAAAGGCTGTTTTACCCTGGCTTATTTTTGAAATAGGCAATGAAAACAAGGTTCAGAAGTGGGGGCAAAAGACAGGCAACTAGACAGTCAGGAAGCACTTCTCTAAACCTGAGAAACCAAAACATTAAGTAAATCATCACACTTTCAAGACATTTTTTGAGAGAAAACACTGAAAGTCAATGGAGAGGTAATGCAGACATGAGGTGGATATTTCAGGAAGCTAGGAAGCATGCAGAGTTGCCAAGTGCCAGGACCAGCTTCCAGCCCTGAAGAATTCCTAAAAAAGGGATAAGTGAAGAACCTGCAGGGCAGTACACTCCTGCTGTGGACCTCTGGGAGTCTACTTCAAGAGATTCCATGACCCTCATAGACATCTGATTTGGCAGGGGGAAGTGCTCAGAGAGTAGGCAGAGACGAAGCTGGAGCCTGTGTGGAGCCCAGATGGTTATGTGTGCGGGGCAACTGCAGCAAAACATGCCCATAGGTACCCATTCCCTAAGGCTTTGAGTGGTTACAGTCCCTCTTGACTGCCAGCCTTCTTGACAGTAGGGCTGTTTTTCCTGTGGAACAAGGGTGTATCCAACCTATGTGCCCTTTGTCAACCGGCCCCTCCAAAGGCCCCTGTCTGGCTGCTCCCACAAGGGCATACGCACAGCACATCCTCTACTTTCCCAACTAGGTGTTTTGCCAGTGACCTGGGAGCACTTCAGCCTCCAGCACAGCTGGTGTTTGTCCCTGAGGAGGCAGAGGACAAAATCATGGGACTGGTCCCAATGCCCCAGGGTGTAAGGACTGGTACCAAACTCTCAGCTCTGGAATATGGAGCTGAGCTCTGTGTCTGGAGCTCAAGTAGTGGGGAGCCTCCACTCTCTGAGCACTGGGAAGGGTGAGGTATGGGTTCATGGGCCAGCTCAGGAGCTGGGTATTCTTCCCTCAGGAAGATTGGTCCAGGAAGGATGTAGCCTGTTTGTCATCCACAGCATTTGCCTAAGGGAGCCTTGTGGCCTGGAACATCAAACAGCCCAGTGATCTAGGTGCAGAAGGCTTGGGACGAAACTAGCTGGTCGACCCAGCTACTGGGACAGACATGGGAAGAAGACCCAACTGGGGCAGTGTGAGGTAAATGGTACCCACAGTCGTCTACTGGGCAAAAATCCCTGGGCTACAGGCACCACAAAGCTTCACACCACCCACAGCAACAGTCCCCTGCCTGGGAACCCTTTGCCTTTGGCCCACTACATCAACAGACCACCTCCAGACTTATCTCACAAACCACTCCAACTCTGCCAAACACAGACCAGCAGGCCCCTAGAAAATTGCAGGTCATCTGACAATCTAAACTTTGGTTCCAGCTACCCTTAAGGGAGGAAGGAGGGAAGCCCACATTCCAAAAGGAAATGTGGAAATATACTAAGGAAATGTGGGCATGGCCCCAGTGACTGGTGGGAGCGCCTCAAAGGCCAAGGAATGAATATAGTGAGTGGGTCATCTCTTGCCCTCCTCCTGTCTTCCCCACCCCAGAACACTGCTGTGAAAGTGCCGAAATACAAAAGAGGCATGTAGTCGAACCTATCTACAGGCCTTTATTTTAACCACCATCTACTGGATTTCAGCCTGAATTACACGACCAAACAAAAATTGTTTCAGCACATATGGCTGGGTAAAACCCAGTGCAGGAATATAGCCCCACACAAAGATTCTGCACAGAGCCTTGGCCCTCTGAAAGCCCACCAAAATGAAGCTAATTGACTATACTCAACACACATCACAGTCAAATCCTCAAAAGAAATAAAGACTTATAAAAACAAAAAGCTTCATTTAAATGACTGAAACTTCAAAAAGATAAAGAAACACTAGCCCTCTCAGATCTGGGATAATTAGGACAAGAACTCTGAAAATTATAAAAGTCAGGGCATCTCCTCATATCGAAGTGAATGCATTAGCTTCCCAGCAATGGTTCTTAACTGGAATGAAATGACTGAAATGACAGACATAGAATGCAATACCTGGATGGCAAAGACACTCAATGAGATTCAGAAAAAAGCTGAAACCCAATACAAGGAAGCCAATAAAGTAATCAAAAATTTGAATGGCTAGTTTTACAAAAAACCAAACTTAATTGCTGGAATTGAAAAAAACTCACAACAGGAATTTCATGATACAGGGGGAAGTAGTAACAGCAGAATATAGCAAGCTCAAGAAAGAATGTCAGAACTCAAAGACAGGTCCTTCAAATAAACACAGTCAGACAAAAATAAAGAGAGAATAATTTAAAAGAATGAGCATAACCTCCAAGAAATATGGGGTTAGGTAAATAGACCAAACATATGACACGTTGGAATTCCTGAGAATGAAGGAGAGAGGGTGAGCAACTTGGAAATATAGTCCATAAAAATTTCTCCAGTCTCACTAGAGAGGTCGACATACAAATTCAAACAACTCCTGAAAGATGCTCTAAAAGATAACCATCCTTAAGAAATATAGGCAAAAGATTCTCCAAGGTAAACATGAAAGAAATAATCTTAGGATCAACTAGATAAAAGGGTCAGATCACTTACAAAGGGAGCCTCATCAGGCTAACACAGGACTTATCAGCAGAAATCTTACAAGCCAAAAAACATTGGGAGCTTATTTTCAAAATCCTAAAAGAAAAATTCCAACCAAGAATTTTGTACCCTGCCAAACTAAGCTTCATAAGCAAAGAAAAAATAAAATACTTCCCAGACAAGTAAATGCTAAGAGAATTTGTTACCACTTGAGAAGCCTTATAAGCGGTCTTCAAGGGAGTTTTAAAAATGGAAACACAAAAACAGTACCTGCTACCACAAAACACACCTAACCACACAGCCCACAGGCCCTATAAAGCAACCACAAAGTCAAGGTTACAGACTACCAGCTAACTACACGATGACAGGATCCAAACATCATATAACCTTGAAGGTAAACGGTCTAAATGCTCCCACTTTTTTTTTTGTTTGTTTTTTTGAGACGGAATCTCGCTCTGTCACCCGGGCTGGAGTGCAGTGGCGCGATCTTGGCTCACTGCAAGCCCTGCCTCCTGGGTTCACGCCATTCTCCTGCTTCAGCCTCCTGAGTAGCTGGGAATACAGGAGCCCACCACCAGGCCCGGCTAATTTTTTTATTTTTTATTTTTATTTTTGTATTTTTGGTAGAGACAGGGTTTCACCATGTTAGCCAGGATGGTCTCTCCATCTCCTGACCTCGTGATCCCGCTCCTGCTCGGCCTCCTAAAGTGCTGGGATTACAGGCATGAGCCACTGCGCCTGGCTAAATGCCGCACTTAAAAGGCAAAGAGTGACAAGTTGTGTATATACATACATATACACTATATATACAGTATACACATACGTATATATTGTATACACATATATAAATACATACATACATATATATATAAAAATGCCCACAGGCTCAAAGTAAAAGAATGAAGAGAGATCTATTATGCAAACAGAAAACAACAAATAAGTGATCACTGTCACTTATTCTTGTACCAGATGAAACAGATTTTAAGCCAACAACAGTAAAACAGGAGGGGAAGGATATTACATAATGATAAGGTGTTCACTTTGACAATTAGTCATAACTATTCTAAATATTTATACACCCATACAACCAGATTAATAAAAAAGTTCTTCTAAACCTATGAAAGGACTTAGCCATACAATAGTAGTGGGGGCCATCAACATCCCACTGACAGTGTTAGATCATCAAGGCAGAAACTAACAAAGAAATTCTGGACTTCAACCCACGCTTGACCAATTTGACCTAGTATACATATACTGAGTACTCTACCAAACATCCAAAATCACAGAATATACAAATATATATTCTTATTTGCACACAGAACATACTCTAAGACCAATCACATTCTCAACCATAAAGCAAGCCTCAATACAATTTTAAAAAATAAAAATCAGACCAAGCATACTCTTAGAACACACTGAAGTAAAATTAGAATTCAGTGCCAACAAGACCTCCCCAAAGCACACAATAACATGGAAATGAAACAACTTACTCCTTAATGACTTTTGGGTAAACATAAAATTAAGTCATGCTTACAAAATTATGTGAAATTAATGAAAACAGAAACAAAGCATACCAAAATCAGTTATTCAGCAAAAACAGTGTTAAGAGTAAAGTTTATTGTGCTAAGTGCCTATGTTGAAAAGTTAGAAAGCTCTTACATTAATGCTCTAACATTACACTTAGAGAAACTAGGAAAACAATAACAAACTTATCTCAAAGCTATCAGAAAAAAATAACTAATTAAATCAGAGGAGAGCTGAACAAAATTGAGAACCAAAATTCATACAAAAAAATCAAAACAAAAAGTTGGTTTTTTGAAGGGCTAAGCAAGATTCTTAGGTCACTAGCTGGATTAACAAAGAAAAACAAGAGAAGATCCAAATAAACACCATCTAAAATGAAAAAGTTGACATTACAATTGAACATATAGAAATACAACAGTATTTGTATTTCAAATCCCCAGAGGCTGTCGTGAACACTTCTATGCAAACCAACTGGAAAATCCAGAGATAATGGATAAATTAAATTCCTGGAAAAACACAACCTTCCAAGACTAAACCAGGAAGAAATGAAAACATTAAATAGATCAATGAGTTCCAAAATTGAATCGGTGATTTTTAAAAAATGTCAACAACAACAAAGACAACAACAAAAAGCCCTGGACCAGATAGATTCACTGCCAAATTTTACCACATGTACAAATAGAAGGTATCAATCCTGCTGGAACTATCCCAAAAAGTCAGGAAAGAACGTCTCCTCGCTAGTTCATTTAATGAAACCAAAATCTTCCTATTACCAAAATCTTTCAGAGACACAAAAAGAAAACTACTGACCAAAATCTCTGATGAATATAGACGCAAAAATTGTCAACAAAATACTTGCAAAATGAATCTAGCAGCACATCAAAAAGTTAATTCACCATAAACAAGTAGGCTTTATCCCTAGGTTATAAGATTGATTCAACATATGCAAATCAACAAATGTGATTCATACATAAACAAAATAAAAAATAAAACCCATATAATCATCTCATTAGATCTAGTAAATGCTTTTGATTAAATCCAAGATCACTTCATTTTACAAAACCCTCAAAAAGTAGGTATCAAAAGAACAGACTTCAAAAGAGTAAGAGCCATCTATGCCAAACCAACAGCCAACAACATACTGAATGGGAGAAAGCTGAATGCATTCTCTTTGAGAAATGTAACAAGACAAGGATACTAACTCTCACCACTCCTTTTCAATATAGTACTGAAAGTTCTAGCCAGGAGAGTCAAGAAAGAGAGAGAAATAAAAGACATCCTAATAGGAAAAGAAGTCAAACTACTTATTGTTGTGGACACTGTGATTTGATACCTAGAAAACACTAAAGAATCCATGAAAAGTCTTCTGGAACAGATACAATATTTCAATGACGTTTCAGGATACAAAATCAATTTTAAAAGTTAGTGATATATCTATACATTTATAATGTTCACGCTGAGAGTCGAATCAAGAACACAATCACTTTTACAATAGCCAAAAAAAAAAAAAAAAAAAAAAAAATTCTAAGCATATATGTAACCAAGGAGGTCAAACATCTCTACAAGTAGAATTACACAACATTGCTGAAATAAATCAGAGATAATACAAAAAATGAAAAAAAATCTATGCTCATGGATTGGAAGAATCGATATTTTGAAAACTACCATACTGCCAAAAGCAATTGCCAGATTCAATGCTATTTGTATCAAACTACCATTGTCATTTTTCACAGAACTAGAAATTAAACTATTATAAAATTCATATGGAAACAATAAAAACTATATGATAAGGATACAGTAACTCAAACAGCATTATACTGGTACAAAAATAGACTTATAGAACAATGTGAAATTCATGAGCTATTGCTCATGAATTAAGCTGCACACCTATAGCCATCTGATCTTTGACAAAGTGGACACAAACAATAAAGAAAAGACTCCTTATTAATAAAGGCTGCTGAGATAGGTCACTATGAAAAGGAAGAATGAAACTGGAACCCCTCCTTTTACCATATATAAAAATTAACTCAAGATTATTAAGGATTTAAATGTAAGACCTCAACCTATAATAATCCTAGAGTAGACCTAGGAAACATCATTCTGGACATGGCAAATTATTTATGACTATGTTATGAATAGCCATATAACAAAAACAAAAATTGACAAATGGAACCTAATTAAACTAAACAACTTCTCCACAGCAAAAGAAACTATCAACAGTGTAAACAGACTATCTACAAAATGGGAGAAAATATTTATACACAAAGCATTCAACGGAGGTCTTTTATCCAGACCTTGTAAGAAACTTAAATAATTGAAAAAGCAAAAAACAAGTAACTGTGTTATAAAATGGATGAAATATATGAACAGACAGTTCTCAAAATAAGACATACAGATGGCCTACAAACAGCTGAAGCAATGCTCCACATCACTCAGCATCAGATAAATGCAAATCAAAAACAAAAAAAAGATACCATCTCACACCAGTCAGAAGGGTATTATAAAAAATGTCAGAAAACGACAGATGCTGGTGAGACTGCAAAGGAGAGGGAACATTTATACACTTTCAGTGGGAATGCAAATAAGTATAGCCACTGTAGAAAGCAGTTTGGAGTTTTCTCAAATAACTTAAAACAGAACTACAATTCAACCCAGTAAGCCCAATACCAGATGTATATCTTAAAGAAAATACATCATCCTATCAAAAAGATGTATGAACTTGCATATTCATTGCAGCACTATTCACAATAGCAAAGACATGGAATCAGCCTTGGTGCCCATCAATGGTGGATTGGATAACAAAAATGTGGTATATATATACACCCTGGAATACTACACAGCCATAAAAAAATAGTGTTTACAGCAACATGGGTGCAGCTGGAATCCATTATCCTAAATAAAGTAAAGCAGAAAGAGAAAACAAAGTACTACATGCTATCACATATAAGCGGGAGCTAAGCATTGTGTACTTGTGAACATAAAGATGGAAACAATAAAAACTGGGGACTACTGAGTAGAGAGGAAGGGAGAGGGGTAAGAGTTGAAAAGTAACTATCATGTATGATGCTGAGTTCCAGGGTAATGAGATCATTTGTATCCAAATGCCAGTACCATGCAATATAGCCAAATAACAAACTTGCACATGTTCTCTCTTAATCTAAAATAAAAGTTAAAAAATATATAAATTACCTAAGAGAAATTACAGTGGGCTTGTCATCAGAAATCATGAAATCAAGAAGAGCATGGAATGAAATATTTAAAGTGTTGAAAGGACAACTCAACAACCTAGAATTATATATCCAGTAATATTGTCCTTTATAAATGAAGAAACAAAGGTTTTCTAAGACAAAAATAAAAAAAAAAACCTGTAGGATTTGTCAGGAAAAAAAAGTTAAAGGAAATCTTTTCAGGGAGAAAGAAATGATAACGTTGAGAAACATGGTTTTACATAAACGGAGAAAGAATGTTAGATAAAGAATATGTAAAAGTAAGTAAAATATTTTATTTTTCTCATTCTTAATTTACCTTTTGAACTTCTGGATTCAAAACAGTAATAGCAACAATCTATTGGGTGATGATAGTGTATTGATAAAGGAAATAAATCAAATCAATATTTATAAAAACTGGGGAAAACAATTAGGAATATTCTGTTACAAATTACCTGCACTACACCTGAAGCTCTATAGTATTATTTGAAGGTAGACTTAAATGATCTAAAAAGACATATTGGAAACTTTAGGGCAATAACTAAAACATTCTTTTAAAATATGATTGATACAATAAGATATGAGATAAATGGAAACATATAAAACATTCAATTAAAACCAGAAAAGACAAAAAAGAACAAAAATAAGAAAAGTAACGACTATTAAAAAGTTATAAATATGGTAGATATGAATGTGACTATCACTTAAAATGTGACTAATTGAAATGTAACTATTAAACAACTGAGGTTGGCAGATTATATAATAAAACAATAATCAACTGTATGCTGCAGGCAAGAAACCCAGTTAAAATATAAAGACTCAAGTTAAAAATAAAGGGATAGAAAAATATATACTACTGGTAAAATTGAAAGGATGAAATAGCAAAATTAATTTCAGACAAAGAAAACTTCAAGATAAAGAAAATTATCAGGAATAAAGAGAGGTATTACGTATCAATAAAGGAGTCAGTTCTCCAAGATTATAAACAATACTGTGTATATTCCTCACAGTAGTGTCAAAATAAGAAAAAACTGATAAAACTGCAAAGAGAAATTCACAAATACACTATTATCACTAGAGACATCAATAACCCTCATTCAGTAATGCAAAGAAAAAACAAGCAGAAAATCAGTAAGAATAAAGTTGACCTAACTGGTATGATCAATCAACTCACATCCATTTTGTATTCTCTGAATGCTTCATCCAAGAACAGCTTATATGCACATTCTTTTTTTTTTTTTTTTTTTTTTTTTTTGAGACCGAGTCTCACTGTGTCACCCAGGCTGGAGTGCAGTGGCGCGATCTTGGCTCACTGCAATCTCCACCTCCCGGGTTTACGCCATTCTCCTGCCTCAGCCTCCGAGTAGCTGGGACTACAGGCGCCCGCCACCTCGCCCGGCTAGTTTTTTGTATTTTTAGTAGAGACGGGGTTTCACCATGTTAGCCAGGATGGTCTCGATCTCCTGACCTCGTGATCCACTCGCCTCGGCCTCCCAAAGTGCTGGGATTACAGGCTTGAGCCACCGTGCCCGGCCCCATATGCACATTCTTAAACTCAGTATTAAGTACTCACCAAGCCAGACCACATTCTGGATATAACACATACTTTATCAAATTTTTAAAACATATATAGAAATCATACAAAGTATATTTTCAGACCACAGTGGTATAGAAGTAGATATCACTAACAGAAAGATACCTAGAAATTCCCAATATATTAAACAAAATTCAAACATGCTTTAAATAATACATGGGTCACAAAAGTCTCAAGATACATTGATATATATTTTGAATGAGATGGGAGGAAGAGCAAGATGGCTAAATAAAAGACTTGACTGATAGTGCTCCCTGCAAGAACGCCAAATTTAACAATTATCCCCACAAAACATTTACTTCCTTAGAACCAAATATAAGGTGAACAATCACGGTACCTGGTCCTAACATCATTTCAAGGAAAAAGGCACTGAAGGGGCTTGAAAAGACATTTTTGAATCATCTACACCATCCTATCCTCGTCCTACAGTATCAGCAGTGTGGCATAGGGAGAAAATCTGTGTGTTTTGGGGAGGGAGAGCACAGTGATTGTGGGACTCTGCATTGGAATTCAAAGCTGCCCTGTCACAGCAGAAAGCAACATGGAGCAAAACTTAGTCAGCTTCCACAGAGGGAGCATTTAGACCAGCCCTGGCCTGAGGCAAATTGTCCACCTCACAGTCAGAACCTGAGTTTTGGTAAGCCCCACCGCTGAAAGATTCTGGGGTCCTAAATAAATTTGAATGGCAGTCTAGGCAAAAAGAACTGCAATACCTGGGAAAGTCCTGGTGCCATGCTAGGCTCAGAGTCAGTGGACTTGGAGGGGACATGAAATAATGAGATACCAGCTGGGGTAGCAAAGGAAGTGATTGGAAAGGAATCTGTTTTCACGAAGATCAACAAAATTAAATATAACATAGAGAAGGAATTCAGAATCCTATTAGATAAATTTAACAAAGAGACTGAAATAATTAAAAAGAATCAAGCAGAAATTCTGAAGCTGAAAAATGCAATTGACATATTAAAGAATGCATCAGAATCTTAACAACAGAACTACTCAAGCAGAAGAAAGAATTAGAGAACATGAAGACAGCCTATTTGAATGCACACAGAGGAGAAGGATAAAAAAAATAAGAATTTAAAAATAATAAGGAATGCCTCCATGATCTAATAGCCTTAAAAGGACACACCTAAGAGTTGTTGGCCTCAAAGAGAAGGTAGAAAGGAAGATCAGAGTAGTAGAGTAGAAAGTTCATTCAAAGGAATAATAACAAATTATTCCCCAAATCTAGAAAAGTGTATCAATATTCAAGTGAAAGAAGGTTACAGAATACCAAACAGATTTCACTGAAATAAGACTACCAAAAGAAATTTAATAATAAAACTTCCAAAGATCAAAGATACAGAAAGGATCCCGAAAGAAGCAAGAGAAAAGAAACAAATAACATGCAAAGGAGCTCCAGTACGTCTGACAGCAGTCTTAGCAGAATGCTGATAGGTCAAGAGAGAGTGGCATGTTTAAAGTACTGATGGAAAAATATTTTATCCAAGAATAGTATATCCAGCAAAAATATCCTTCAAACATGAGAGAGAAATACTTTCCTAGACACATGAAAGCTGAGGGATTTCATCAACACTAGACTTGTTCTACAAAAAATGCTAAAGGGAGTTTTCAGTCTGAAAAAAAAGGGACATTAATGAGCAATCAAAAATCATCTGAAGTTACAGAACTTACTGGTTATAGTAAGTATGCAGTAAAACACAGAATACTATAACACCATAATTATGAGGTAAAAACTACTCATATCTTAAGTAGAAAGACTAAAACATGAACTGATAAAAAACAATAGCTACAAGACTTGTTCAAGACCAGACAACTTAATAAGATATCAATAAAAACAACACAGTGTTAAAAAGCAGGGAGATGGAGATAAAGTTAAAATTTTTACTAGTTTTCTCTTTGCATATTAGTTTATTTGTTTATGCAATCAATGTTAAGTTGTCATCAGTTTAAAATAATGTGTTATAAGACATTTTTTGCAAGCCTCATGGTAACATCAAAAAGCACACAACAGATACATATTAAATAGAAAACAAGAAATTAAAACACATTACCTGAGAAAATCACCTTCACAAAAAGAAAGCTTAGAAGGAAAGAAAAAAGGAAGACAAGACCACAAAACAGCCAGAAAATAAAAAAACAAAATGGTAGTAGTAAATCCTTAGTTATCAACAATAACATTGAATATAAATAGACTAAACTCTCTAATAAAAATACATAGAGCATTTGAATGCATAAAAAACAAGACCCAATGATTGTTGCCTAAAAGAAACACACCTAACCTGTAAAGAAAAACATAGACTGAAAACTAAGGGATGAAAAAAAGATGTTCTATACAACCAGAAACCACAGAAGAGCAGGAGTAACGACACTTATATCAGACAAAATGATTTAAAGACAAAAACTATAAAAAGAGACAAATAATATCAATTTACAATGATAAAGAGGTCAATTCCACAAGAGGATATAACAATTTTAAATACATATTCA
Organism: Macaca thibetana thibetana; assembly: GCF_024542745.1. Classification (NCBI taxonomy): domain Eukaryota; kingdom Metazoa; phylum Chordata; class Mammalia; order Primates; family Cercopithecidae; genus Macaca; species Macaca thibetana. The sequence goes on from NC_065584.1 coordinate 66,150,903, forward strand.
CACAACACTGGAGCACCCGTATATATAAAGCAATCATTATTAGAACTAAAGAGAGAGAGGGTCCCCAGTATAAAAATAGCTGGAGACTTCAACACTTCATTTTTACCATTGGACCGATCACCCAGACAGAAAAGGAACAAACACTGGAATAAATTGCACTATAGACTAATGAACCTCATAGATATTTACAGAACATTTCATCCAATAGCTGCACAATATACATGCTTCTCCTCAGCACGTGGATCGTTCCTAAGGAAAACATGTTAGGCTACTAAACAAGTCTTAAAAAATTCAAAAAAATTAAAATCATACCAAGTATTTTCTGTCCTGTCCTTTGCAGACATGGATGGAACTTGAGGTCATTATGTTAAGTCAGATAAGCTAGGCACAAAAAGACAAACTTTGCAAGTTCTCAGTTATTTGTGGGAGCTAAAAATCTTAAAACAATTGAACTCATGGAGAGTATAGAATGAAGGTTACCAGAGTCTGGTAGACTCTGGTAGAGGGTGGGGGTGGGGCTGATTAATGTGTACAAAAATGTAGTTAGGTAGAAAGAATTAGATCTAGTATTTGATAGCACAACAGAGTGACTTCAGTCAACAACAATTTATCTTACATTTAAAAATAACTAAAATAATATAATTGTATTTTTTATAACACAAAGGATAAGTGCTTGAGGTGCTGGATACTCCATATACCCTGACATGATTATTACACATTAAATGTGTTTATCAAAATATCTCATGTACCCCATAAATATATATATAGCTATTATGCAGCCACAAAAATACAAAAAGTAATAAAATTTTAATGAAATAAAATGAAAATACAACTTATATAAGTAGTGCTTAAACAGAAATATATAGCACTAAATGGAATTTATTAAAATAGAAAGACCTAAAATCAATAACCTAAGTTTCCACTTCAGAAAATAGAAAAAGAAAAGCAATTTAAGCATAAAGCAAGCAGAAGAAAGGCAATAATAAAAATTAGTGCAGACATTAATGAACTTTCAAACAGAATATCAACACAGAAAATCAAGAAACCAAAAGCTGTTTCTCTTACAGGATTAGTAAATTGGTAAATTTCTAACAAGGTTAACGAAGGAAAAAAAACAGAGAAGACACAAATCATTAATATTAGCAATGAAAGAGGGATTATCATTATTCATTCTGTGAACATTAGAGGTTTTTAAAGAACACTATAAACAACTATATGCTCATGAATTTGATAAATTAAACTGACCAATTTCTTGAAAGAAACATACTACCTAAACTCACACAAGGTGAGATGGAAAATCTAAATAGGCCCACATCAATTAAGGGAATTGAATCAATAATAACCTTGCAAAAACAATTGCACCAGGCTTACAAAGTTTCACTACCAAACAAGGAATACATGATATCAATTCTCTATAATCTCTTCCAGAAAATTATAGCAGAGATAACACTTCTACATCATTCTATGAGGTCAGCATCACCTGAATATCAAAATCAAATAAAGTTATTAAACACAAGGCAAACTACAGATATCTCCCATGAATATAGAAAAAAAATTATCAATGAAATATTAGTAAATCAAATATAATTATGTATACAAATTATATATACTATGACCAAGATTTACTCCAATATTGCAAGGTGGGTTCAAAATTGTTAAAGTCAATAAGTGTAATCTCCTATATCAACAAGCTAAAGAAGAAAATTTATATGATCATATCCACTCATGTCAAAAATGTTGAAAAATTTAACATCTATTTTTGATAATAACTCTCAGAAAACTAAAAACCACATCACAAAACCTACAGTTAAGATCGTACTTAGTGGTGAGTAGTTGGACACTTTCTCCCTACGATTAGGAAAAATGTAAGGACGTACTCACTGCTATTGAACTTTACAGGTGAAGTTGAAGTCCTAGCTAGTGGAATAAGACAAGAAAAAGAAATAATAGTTATAAACATTGGAAAGGAAGAAATAAAACTGTCTTTTTAAACATATGACATTATTGTATATGTAAAAACTTTAAAAGAATCAACAGAAATCTTCCTGGAATTAATAAACGAGTTTAGCAGGATGGCAAAATTCAGGGTTAATATGTAATGTTAGTTGTTCTGCTATATACTAGCAACAATGAACAAATGAATTGGAATTTTAATAAAACTCATTTTATTCAGCATGAAGAAAATTTTACACTTAGGTATAAATCTAACAAAGTGTATACAGAGCCTAAAGGCTGAAAACTAAATATCATTGATTGAAGAAACCAGAGTACCTAAACATATTGCATGCACATGGATTGAAGGAATCAATAAAATTAACATACGTCTTCCCAACATAAGGTATCATTCAATTCAATCCATCCAAAATCCAAGCAATTTATACTTTAGATATAAATAGTTTCTATCATTTATATGAAAAAGCAAAAGACCAAGAATAGCCAGCACAGTAGTGAAGAAGAACAAATTTGAATGACTCACAATACTTGTATTCATTTTCTCTTGCTGCTGTAGCAAATTACCACAACATTGGTGGTTTTAAACAATGATTTTTATGATCTTAGAATTATAAAGGCCAGTAGTCTCAAATGATACCTTGCTAATGTCAAGGTATCCGTAAGGCTGTGCTCCTTTTGAAGACCCTAGGGAAGAATCTATTTCCTTGCCTTTTCAAATCTTAAAGAATACCTTCATTTATTAGATATTGTGGCTCTGTCTGCTTCTAAAGCCAGCATTTTTTTTTTTTTTTTTTTGCCAATTCATTTTCACACTACATTATTCTGAAAGTAATATTTCAGTCTGCCCCTTCCACATAAAAGGACAGTGTAATAACATTATGCATCCCTAGGTAAACTAGATTAATAGATAAAGACTAACATTTGAAGTTTCAGGAGACACAATGCTTCTACACATGTGTACAGGAGTTGGACATTAGTTAAATGAATAATGGACACTAGAAGCTAGATTTCTTACTGTTTGAGTGGGTAGTTATAGATAAGCAAGGGTAGGACACTAGAATAATCTGTGAGCTAACACTGGAGACATCAGTATGAACTCATGTTTAACTGATTATAGACATAAACGGTTACATGTATAAATACTTAGAGTTATGAATACATTCATGGATTGGTATATATTAGTATATTTTCTTGCTCTGTCAGGTGTGTGGGCCAAGAAACACAGATAGTTTAGTGGCAATGAACACACCATATACCCAGATCTTGGTTTCTAACAACATTATCCAATAAAAGGAATCTTTGGAAAAATGACTAATTATAGGATTGGGACATGATACAGATAAGATTAACCTGGATCATCTTGTTGTTCCAGGAGGTAAGAATTTACTAAAACAAATAAGCAAACAATTAAAAATCCACAATGGTGAAACACAGAGGCCAACTGAAAAATGGCCAAAGCTAGAACAATTTGATTAAGAGAATAAACAGAGTCATATTGGATTATAACCCACCCCCAAAGTAAGTACCCATGAGTCCTAGTATAAACAATTATTGGATAAACAAATGGGTGAGAACAGAGAAATAATCTGCAGAAAAATTACAAATAATTTATGTACGTAACCCTCCCTCAAGGAGGTCAAGCTAACGCCATACTCTTTAAGTTGAATTTTGCACAGTGACGTCTTTCCCAAAAGTACTGTGTGAAAAGGGAGATAAAGAATAACTTAAAAGTGGAGAGACTTGATGAACACTATCTCAGCCGGGTGTTCAAAGTTAACATTTCCAGTGATAAATCATGTTGGCACTATATATCCTTGATATGATGTGATCATATGGCACTTTCCCACCGTAGTCTTTCTCTACAAAATATATAACCCCAATCTAATATTCATAAAAACATCCAACAAATCCTAATTGAAAGGCATTCTACAAAATTTCTGACCTGTACACTGCAAAAATGTTAAAGTCATCAATAAAGGAAATCTGAGAAACTGTTAGAGACCAGAGGAGTCTCTAATACATTATGTAAAAACAAAATAAGTATAAATGGAGAATCAGATTTTAATAATTAATAATGTACCAATATCAGTTAATTAACTATAAAAAGTGTACCTCCCTAATATAAGATGTTAGTAAGAGGTGGAATTGTGTGTGGAATACATGTCTCTGTACTGTCTTCACAGTTTTCTTGTAAATTTAAAACTGTTCTAAAATTAAAAAATAATATTAGTTTTTTGTTATGAGTTAATGGCTTGCCTTGGGACTGTAACACATACTTTCATCCTAAATCTTTTTTCTCCAATGTAAAGATAATTGCCTTATTTTTTTTCTACAATCTAGTTGCTATGTAGGGAATAAATTCCTCATTCCCACCTTTGTTATGTTATTAAATTTGAAAGGTAGTGTTATTTTTTTCCCCTTAGACTCAATTCTTGTTTCATATTAAAATAAGCTTTCTACTTCTAGGAAAATGGATATTAATTAGAAAGTAAAATTAAACTTTAGTCCTTACTCTTTTACCAACTAGATATTTGACTTGGATAAGTAATTTGGCACTGAGGAAGCATCTCCAAATTTTTAAAATCTACCTTTTACTCTCTGTTTATTTAAATCCTATTCAAAATAAATCTATGTATATTAAAAACATATATTCTAAGGGAGAATTAATTCATATAATATATACCTGCCTCTACAAAATCACTATAACTATTTAGTCTGTGCAGATTTTTAGGCTTTCTGAAATATCAAAGATAGTGTGGATAGCTCCAACCTAATGTGAAGAGTCCACAGAACCCAAACAAGAAACTGTAGTAGTAAATGACCTCATGTTCAATAATTCTACTACATAATACTAGTTTAAATGAATATTAGTTAATATTTATATTAATATTTAGACTTATGCATGCCCAATGTAGTAAAAAACTTTCTAATACATCTGGGCTGCATAAAGCCAAGGGTCCTTTGCTGCTTTGCCACTCTGGTACTTACTCAACTGGCTGGCTGCTAACACATCCAATAAACACATGAGTACCCTGGGATATAAAAATAAAAAGACAACAGATCTCACTCTCAGGTCAAAGGAATCAAAATGAATTAAAAGACTTGTTTATATGGCCACATATCCTTCCATGGTTATTTCTCTATCTCCATCAGTTCTGCTCTGATCTTAGTTGTTTCTTTTCTTCTGCTAGCTATTTAATTTGTTTGCTCTTGCTTCTCTAGCTCTTTTAATTGGGATGTTAGGGTGTCAATTTGCAATCTTTCTAGCTTTCTAATGTAGGCATTGAGTGCTATAAATTTCCCTCTTAACACTACTTTAGCTGTATCTCAGAGATTTTGGTACATTGTCTCTTTGTTCTCATTAGTTTCAAAGAACTTCTTGATTTCTGCCTTAATTTCATTATTTAGCCAGGAGTCATTCAAGAGCAGGTTGTTCAATCTCCATGTAGTTGTGTGGTTTTGAGTGAGTTTCTTTATCCTGAGTTCTAATTCGATTGCACTGTGGTCTGAGAGACTGTTTGTTTTAATTTCAGTTCTTTTACATTTGCTAAGGAGTGTTTTGCTTCAAATTATGCTGTCGATTTTAGAGTAAGTGCCATGTGGCACTGAGCAGAATGTGTATTCTGTTGATTTAGGGTGGAGTCTGTAAATGTCTGTTAGGGCCACTTGATCCAGAGCTGAGTTAAAGTCCTGAATATCCTTGTTAATTTTCTGTCTCTTTGATCTGTCTAATAATGACAGTGGGGTGTTAAAATATCCAAGTATTATTGTGTGGGAGTCTACATCTTTTGGGGGGTCTCTACGAACATGTTTTATGAATCTGGGTGCTCCTGTATTGGGTGCATATGTAGTTTGGATAGTTAGCTATTCGTGTTTAATTGATCCCCTTACCATTATGCAATACCCTTCTCTGTCTTTTTTGATCTTTGTTGGTTTAAATTCTGTTTTGTCAGAGATTAGGACTGTAACCTATGTTTTGTTTTGTTTTGTTTTTTTCTTGGTAAAGTTTCCTCCATCACTTTATTTTGAGCATATATGTGTCTTTGCACTTGACATGTGTCTCTTGGATACAGGACACTGATGAGTCTTGACTCTTTATCCAATTTGCCAGTCTGTGTCTTTATATTGGGCATTTTGCCAATTTACATTTAAGGTTAATATTGTTATGTGTCAATTTGATCTCATCATCATGATACTAACTGGTTATTTTGCAGGTTAGTTGAGGCCATTTCTTCATAGTGTCATTAGTCTTTATATTTTCATGTGTTTTGCAGTGACCAATACTGGTTTTTACTTTCCATATTCAGTGCTTCCTTCAGGAGCTCTTGCAAGACAAGCCTGGTGGTGATTAATTATCTCAGCATCTGCTTGTCTGAAAAATATTTTATTTCTCCTTCACTTATGAAGCTTAATTTGGCTAGATATGAAATTCTAGGTTGAAAATTGTTTTCTTTAAGAATGTTGAATATTGTTCCTCACTCTCTTCTGGCTTGTAAGGTTTCTGCTGAGAGATCTGCTGTTAGTCTGTTGGGCTTCCATTTGTAGGTAACCTGGCCTTTCTCTCTGGCTGCCCTTAACATTGTTTCCTTCATTTCCACCTTGGAGAATCTGATGATTATATGTCTTGGGGTTGATTTTTCTCATGGAGTATCTTAGTGGGGTTCTCTGTATTTCCTGAATTTCAGTGTTGCCCAGTGTTGGCCTGTCTTGCTAGCTTGGGGAAGTTTTTCTGGATAATATCCTGATATGTGCTTTCTAACTTGGTTCCACTCTTTCTGTCTCGTTCAAGTACTCCAATCAATCATAGGTTCACTGTTTTTACATAATCTCATCACTATATATTTTACAGTGGTGAAAGAGTTTATTTTCAATGGCTTTTCTAGTAAGTTTAATTATAATCAGAATTTCTATAGTATTCCAAAGTAGAATTTTCTTTTATTTGTTATCAGGACCCAAGTGTCACAAATTCCTAGGACTAGTTATTATTTTATCTGAGTAATTAATCTAACTTTAATTTAATTTTAATTTTTAATACATAGGTAATGTGCAAAAATTAAGTGTTTTAATTTTCACAAGATAGTAAAAAAAAATTACATGTATTATGTATGATATGCTCCTTTCTACTAGAAAATATCTACACTACTACTATATGAGATAGCAAAAACATTATATTCTAATAATAGTAACAATAATAATTTTCTAGATCTTTCTGTTTTCAGAAAATTATTATTTTAAAATTAATAGTTTAATAAAATTGAATCTTATTTTGGTTCACAGTTATGAATCACTTTTACCATAGAGAAATAATACCTAGTATGTTTATTCCAACAGGTAAAATTTCTAAAATAAACTTTATTTTTAATCTTGTACAAACATTTTACAAAATAAAATTAATTATCTTCATTTCTATTTCTACTTCTAATTTTTCTTATATCAGTTATATATTGCTAGAGTAAATACCCGTGGTAATATAACATTAGAAGCTTATTATATCTTATCTCTGAGTTCTTCATGCTAACTATTTTTACTATCTGTACTGTTTACAGGTGTTGATCAGTTTAGATCATCCAGATGATGTCTGGTTGGAAATCTGAGGAAAATATTACGTGGTCTTAGGAAGAAACCATTGAATGTGAGCATGTTATTATAAGAAGGGCTTTCTTAGTTCACATTAATCCTTGTGCTGTTTAAATCCTTCCTTGGAACTATTCCTTTAGTGTGAACCACTATAATATTTTGCCTTTTAAAGCTGTTTCATTTTAAAAAGAGATTTTAATATACTCTGTTAAATCAACCAAAAAGCCCTCTATCTTTGTATACTACTTCTTTCTTTCTTTCTTTTTTTTTTTTTTAGATTAAGATTCTTACTTTTTGTTTCACTGGTTGAAGGTGTCTTGAGGAAAACATGAAATGTGTTAGAGAAAGTGTTTTAGTTGTTTCTAAGATGTCTTCTTCCTCAAACCCCAGCTCGGTACCTCCTACCCCTATGGTGAAAACAATACCATATAAGGGAATATGTTTCTTCTGCCTTGTATAATCTAGGCCATCTTAAATAGGAATGATGTCTAACCATGTTAGACACTGCTGTCTACATGGGTTTTCCCATTATTCGCTTCAGTGCATCTTGGAGCAGACTATTTATCATATCTGTGCCCCATTCCCTGGTAAGTACATTAGCGCAGTGCTTTTCAAATTTTATCTGCTTAAAAAAAAGATTCAAATTCAGTACATTCAGGATGAGATCTGACACACCTTATTTCTAACAAACTCTTATATATAAGACTGGTGACTGGAGAACAAAATTTTGAATATGAAGGCAAGTTTATTATATTAAAGCCTGAGAAAGTCCTATAGCAAAAAAATTACTGTCTAATTTTTTCTCTCCTAACATTTATCTTAACCTGGAACAATAATGTTTATATTCCTGAAATACTTCTTGACACCTCAAGGAACTAATGTTCCACAGAAAACATTTTGAAATATATCCCTCTATCAGTGGTTCTCAACCTTTAGAGTGCATTAGAGGCTGGGAGTTCAAGACCAGGTTGGGCAAAGTAGGAGAACCCTGTCTCTATAAAACATTAAAAAATTAACCATGCATGGTGGTGTGCACCTGTAGTTCCAGCTACTTGGGAGGTTGAAGTGGGAGAATACCTTGATCCTGGGAGGTTGAGGTTGCAGTGAGCCAAGATTGACCTACTGCACTTCAGTCTGGGTGACAGATTGAGACCCTGTCTCAAAAAAAGAAAGAAAAGAAAGAACAACAATGAAGCACCAGAAATTTTTCTTGCATATAACTTGCAAGAGTTGAGTGGGCATAAAGAACTGTGTCCTCCAAATATCAGGATTTCTATTCTGATCACTGATTGTTGCTTCTGATTACAGAGCTGTACACAAAGAGGCATCAGCCATTATTGTTGCACCTCCCCCCCGTTATTGCAAGCCCCTCCTTCATTAGCTGAAGTAACTCCCAAAGGACTAAAAGGGCTGATGCTCCTCTCTATGCCACCCCCGAATTAATTTTTCTCAGAACCTGAAATTAAAAACTAGAACATTCAAAAGCAGCTGCATATGCTAAGGAAATTATAAAATGTGGATGCCCGGGGGAAGGCAGAGGCCCAGAAAAAATCTGAGAAAACATTGAGTTTATACCTCAGGTTGATCTTTAGCACAGGGAGAGTTTACAACAATTAAAAAAAAATCAAAAAACAAAAAAATCACAGCAAACCCAGAGGGAAGGGGAAATCTGATTTACAGGATTACCACATTATTAAATTCCACTGTCTAGTTTTCTGCAACAAACAAACAGAATCACAAGGTATAAAAAGAAACAGGGAAATATGACCCATTCAAAGAAACAAAAATAAACGATTTTTTTTTTTCTAAAATACACTTGATGGTGAATCTATTGGAAAAGGACTTTAAAACAACTGTATTAAAGATGTTCAAAAAACTAAAAAATGAGAAGAAGCTCAAGAAAATTATGCATTAACAAAATGTTAATATCAATAAAGATAAACTATATAAAGAAAACAGTAAGAAATTCTAGAACTGAAAAGTACAATAACCAAAATAAAAAATTTACTTGAGTAACTCAAAGAAATATGTAAACAGGCAAAAGACAGAATCAGTAAACTTGAAGATAGAACAATAAAAATTGCCAGCCTAAGGAACAAAAACAAACAAAAACATTGAGGAAAAGTGAACATAGCAAAAGGTGCTTGTGGGACAACATCTTGCAGACAACATTTGCATTTTGGGAATTTCAAGAGGGGAAGAGGAAAAGAAAAGGGCAGAGAAAGTATTTGAATAAACAACGGCCCCAACTCCCCAAATTCAATGAAAGACATGAATATAAACATCCAAATATTGCAATGAACTTCAAGAAGAATAATCAGAAAAAGATCCACACTAGAGACATTATACTCAAACAGTCAAACCCCAACGAGTTAATTTTGAAAGGAGCAAGAGATAAGTGAATCATTATATATATCAGAACCTCACTAAAATTATCTGCAAATTTCTCTTCAGAAATTTTGGAGACCACAAGGCAGTGGAATGATTTATTTCAGATATTAAAAGAAAAAAAATGTCAACTAAGAATCCAATATCTGGCAATATTGTTCTTCAAAAGTGAGAAAAAAATTAAGACATGACGAGATAAACATTTTTTTCTGCAAAAAATGCTAATGATCATCATGCAGGTTGAAATGAAAGAACACTTTAGAGTAACTGGAAGCAATCAGGAGAAGTAAAGATCTTAGCCAAATAAATATATGAATAATTTTAAAAGCTAGTATTATTGTAACAAGGGTGTGTAACTCCAGTTTTTTTTTTTTCTGCATGATTTAAGCAATTAATACATTTTTCAAAACCCAAACACTTATTAGTTTCAGAGATAGTATTTGTAACTTTACTTGGTAGCTTTACCTTTGTATTTCACATAATTTAAAAGTTTAATACATTTTAAAATTATTAGTTTATGTTTTTGGACACAGCATATAAAGGTACAATTTTGAGACATCAACAACTGACAAGGGTGGAAACAGAGTTATCAAAGGAATAGGGTTTTGGTATGTTACTAAAGTTAGGCTTGTAATTATTCAAATTAGAGCATTCTACCTTTCAGCTGTGAAATACCCATGAAAACCACAAAGAAAATATCTTCAAAATAGGTACAAAATAAAATAAGGAAGGAATCTCAATGCTTAACTACAAAAAATATTAAACACACAAACAAATAAAACAATAATGCAGGAAATGAGAAAAATAACACCATATGGAAAACAAATACCAAAAGGTTGTAAGTAAGCTATTAACTATTACTTAAAATGTAAATGGCTTAAACATTTCAATCAAAAGCCCGAGATTAATAGAGTAAAAACACATGGCCCAACTATATGTTGCCTGGAAGAGTCACTTTAGATTCAAAGACACAGCTAGGTTGAAAGTATAAGGATGGAAAAGGATATTCCATGCAAAAAATCATAAGCAAAAGAGAGGAGGAGCAACTATATTAATATTAGACAAAATAAACTTTACATAAATAAATAACACAAACATCAACTAAAGACATCTATATTAATAAAAGTTTTAAAGCAGCAAGAAGATATAACAATTACAGACATTTACACTTATAGTAATAGATGGTAGGAATATAAAGTAAGCATTGATGAAATTGAAGATAGAAATAAAAGTTCTACAAAAATAGTTGGAGACTTCAATACTCCACTCTCAATACTAGATAGAACAGCCAAATAGAAGATAAGTAAGAAAATAGAGGACTTGTACAACACAACAGATTTAACAGAGTTATAAGAACACTCTATCCAATAAAAGTAGAATATACATTTTTCCCAAGTGCACAGGTGACATTTCCCAGGATAGATCATATGTTATTCCACAAATTACATCTCAGTATATTTAAAATAATACATATCTTGCATAGTATCTTCTACAAATAAACTGGGATGGGTTTAGAAATCAAAAGTAGGAGAAAACTGAAAGATCCGTAATTTTTTAAGAAATTAAACAATATACTCTTAAACAAGTGAATCAAAGAATAAATCATGAGGTACTTATGAAATACTTAGAAACAAATGAAAATGAAAACATAACATGCCAAAGCATAACTTACAAAAACTGTGGGACACAGCAAAAATAGTGTTAAATCAATATTTATAGCTTTAAGTGCTTACATTAAAAAGCAAAAATGATCTCAAATCAACAACATAACTTTAAATGTAAGACACTAGAAAATAAATCAAACTAGACCCAAAGTTATCAGAAGGAAAGTGATAGTAGGTATCAGAACAGAGATTTTTAGAAAATAGAGAATATAAAATAATAGAGAAAACCAATGACACTGAAAGTTGGTGCATTGTGAAAACCAACAAAATTGACGTCTTAACAGACGTATAATTGGTATGGTGATTAAATCAGCAATCAAAAATTTATTGGCAATGAAAAGCCCTGGACCTGTTTGCTTCACCAGTGAGTTCTACAAAATAAAGAATGAATACCAATGCTCCTCAAACTTCCTCAATAATTTGGTGAGGAAGTAACATACTCCAACTCATTCTATTAGTCTAGCATTACCCTGACACCAAAGACAGACACACACAGTACAATAGAAGAAAACTATAGAACAATATATGTTATAAATACTGATGTAAGGATCTTCTTCAAAATACCCACAAACCAAATTCAGCAACATATTAAAAGGATTATAAACCATGACCAAGTGGAATTTGTTCCTGGAATTCAAGTATAGTTCAACACACAAAAGTCATCAATATAATATATGACTTAACAGAATGAAGGATAAAAGAACATATAATCATCTTCATAGATGCAGAAAAAGAATTTCATGGAATTCAACCCACTTTCAGGATAAAAAAAAAACAAAAACAACTCAACAATCTAGGAAAAGAAAGAAATTACCTTAACATAGTGAAATATATACATTAAAAAAACAGTGAACCTCATCCTTAATGGTGAAAGATTGAAAACTTTTCTTTTAGACTAAAGCACAAGGCAAGGATGCTCACTTTCACCATTTCTATTCAACTTAGTATTAAAAATTGGGTCAGATAAAATTAAGCAGAAAAAATCCATATTGTAAAGCAAAACAAAATTATTTATTTTTATAGACAACATGTTACATATGCAGAAAAAAAATCTAAAGATTCTCCTCAAATCAGAACTAATAAAAAATTTTAACAAAGTAGCAGCATACAAAGTTGACACAGAAAGATCTATTATGTTTCCATACACTAATAATGAATAATCCGAAAAGAAAATTTAGAAAATGATTCTGTTTATGATTGCATCGAGAATAAAATACTTAGAAATTAATTTGACCAAGGAAGTAAAATACTGTATAATTAAAACTTCAAAATATTGCTGAGAAAATAAAAGAAGGCATAAAGAAATCAAAAGAAGGCAGGAATGTCAGGCCTCTGAGCCCAAGCCAAGCATCGCATATACAGCTTGCAAGTATACACCCAGCTGGCCTGAAGTAACTGAAGAATCACAAAAGAAGTACAAATGCCCTGCCCTGCCTTAACTGATAACATTCCACCACAAAAGAAGTGAAAATGGCCTGTCCTTGCCTTAAGCGATATTACTTTGTGAAATTCCTTTTCCTGGCTCATCCTAGCTCAAAAAGCTCCCCCACTGAGCACCTTGTAACCCCCACTCCTGCCTGCCAGAGAACAACCCCCCTTTGACTGTAATTTTCCTTTACCTACCCAAGTCCTATAAAACGGCCCCACCCTTATCTCCCTTCCCCTACTCTCTTTTCGGACCCAGCCCCCGGTACCCAGGTGAAATAAACAGCCATGTTGCTCAAAAAAAAAAAAAAAAAAAAGAAAAAGAAAAAAAAGAAATCAAAAGATATCCATGTTCGTGCATTGGAAGCCTCAGTATTGTTAAGATGTCAGTATTACCAAAAGCTATTTACAGATTTAATGCGGTCCCTATCAAAAATCACAATGATATGTTTTTTAGAATTACACACACCCATACTAAAATATATATGGAATCTCAAGGGACCCCAAATAGCTAAAACAATCCTGAAAAAGAATAACAAAGCTAGAGGATACACTACCAAGCTGATTTCAAAACTTACTATAAAGCAATAGTAATGAAAACAGTGTGGTACTAGCATAAAAAGAGACATACAGACCTATGAAATAGAGTCTAGAAATAAACCTTAAAATATATGTGTAAATGATTTTCCACAAGGGTGCCAAGACGATTTGAAGAGGAAGAGTCAATCTTTCCAACAAATGCTGCCGGAAAAACATACAGTATGTTCACATAAAAAAGAAGAAAGTTGGACCTTACCTAACACCACATATAAAAATTAACTCAGTGATCTATGATCTAAATGTAAAGCCTGTAACTAAAAATCCCTTAGAATAAAATATAGGAAGAAAATTCAAAACATTAAATTTGGCAATTATTTTTTGAATATGACACCAAAGGCACAGAAAACAAAATAAAAAGTAGACAAATTGGACTTAAGGAATTTTTTTTTTAAATGTACATCAAAAGACACTGCCAACATAGTGAAAAGGAAACCCACAAAATGGGAGAAAATGCTTGGAAATTATATACATGATGAAGTATTATTACACAGAATATACAGAGAACTCTTGAAACTAAAAACAACAAAAAACAACCCAACTAATGTTGCTCAAAAAATTGTGAAATGTTCAAAGTCACTAAAAATTAGGGAAGTACATATCAAAATTACAATTGGATACCACATCACACTCATTAGACTGGTTACTATAAAAATGGAAAATATATTGGCAAGCATACAGAGACATTAGAAAACTTGGACACTGTTGGTGAGAATGTAAAGTGATACAGATGTTTGCGGAAAATAGTATGGTGTTTCCTGAAAAAAATAAAAAATGTAATTAGCATATGATACAGCAATTTCACTTCTGGATATTTGTTTGAAAGAATTGCAAAGAGGGTAATATAGAGATATTAGAACATCCATATTCATAGCAGCCTTATTTACAATAGCAAAACATGGAAGCTACTCTAATGCCATGAATGGATAAATGGATAAGCAAAATGTGATACATGCATTCATTGAAAATTATTCAGCATTATAAAGGAAGGAAATTATAATATATGTCATAACATAGTTGAATCTTGAGGAAATTATAAGTAAAATGTCAAGCATGAAATATAAAACATTATATCATTCCACTTACATGAAGTACTTAGAGTAACTGAAATTATGGAGACAGAAAGTAGAAAGCTTGTTTTCAGGGTCTGAGGGGAGGGGGAAAGAGGTGGTTATTGGTTAATTGCTATAGAATTTCAATTTTTCAAGAATAAATGAGTTCTGGACACGGCTGGGAGAAATGGTTGCAAATCAATATGAATATATTAATACTTATAAAGTATTCATAATACTTATTAATGTATTAATACTTAGTAGTAGTCAAGATAGTAAAAATTTTTGTTATATATATTTTGCTACATTAAAATATTGGACATACATATTGCATAGTATGTATATAATAAAAATAATGAATGCTTAATGTATTATATAAAATGTGTATATATTGAGGTAGGTAACAACATATCACATATAAGTATATAATATATAAAATTATCTATATACATTATGAATGTCAATATATTCATAGTTTTTTATATTTTAATTGCTGAAAAATACCATTGATGGAAGATTTTTTTTCTCCTTTATTAAACTTGCTTCCTGGAAATTGGAGAAATAAACCTCTCTTTCATCTTCCTTTGTTCAATTTAGTTTATATTTAGTTGTGTAACAGATCTAACACATCATTCATCAACATTTTGCCCTTAGCGAGTGGCTAAATATTAGTCAACTGTGATGGCATTACATCCGTAAAACAAATATTTTGATTTAGGCTTTCTCTTAATTTGCAAAAAGTAAAATGCTTTGTCAAAAAATAAATAATGCTACTTTTAACAATAAAATTCTATTCAATAGTTTGACAGATAATTTTATATTTTGTATATCAAGGGAAGAATTATCAACTAAATAATTTTATCAGTTTTAAAAGAGGCAAAATTTTGTTAACAGGTGTATTCTTGTTCCTGCTTTCTTTCTAAGTACAGTATGTCTTATGATTTACCACATGGAAACTTTCCTTGCTGGCATCTGTCAATCAATGAAAGGCTTTACAATAGGTATCAAGGTACAGCTCAAAAAATAATGAATTTCAAACCTTGGGTGCATAGAATAGCAGAAAGAAGACCTTTTATAAAACAGTGGTTTTATGAAACCAGAGGTGGTTTCTCAGGGAAAGTCATTTGTGGTAACTCCCAGACAAGGAAGCTGTCCATCTGAAAGTTTAAAGCATCCTGTATAATCCCTGTTGCCCTATTGATTTCTATCTTAGAGAAGTTGTTCAAAAATGAAATGAGAAGCGAAGAGTAGAAAATCACCAGTATCAGAGTAGAAACAGAGGCAAAGAGAAAAACAGACAGAAGTCCTGGGAGAGATTGATAAAGACACTTCATTTTCCAGTTGTTGGTTTGCCCTGCTGATCCTACCTAGACATTTATCTAGCTTGCAAAAAAATTAATTTTCTATTCTTGGATCATTTGGAAATGTGAAAGATCTACTTATTCTTAAAACTCTCCGTGGTGGTCTAGAATGTTCAAGATGTGTTTATACATTTTTTTAATGCTTTTTTTCTGTACTCTTTTCAGTTTTGTGGACTTCTACAATCTGTTACTTGTATAAAGAAATCATTAGTCACATTTGTGCAATCTAACCTTTGGCTAATCCTATTACGAAGGGAAGGGCAATTTCAAGAAATGCAAGTATGTTCTAATAAATGTAGTTTCCTAACAATGACACCTGCAATAATTTTATCATGCAACTTCAAACTGTGCAATCTAAAGAATATGGATAATATACTTTTTTTAAAAAGTTTACTTTAAGTTCCAGGATACATGTGCAGAATATGCAGGGCCTGTTATGCCCAGACCGTTTGTTCCCCAAAGAAGACCACCAGAGTCCAGAGTCAAAGCCAAGCGGCAAAGATCTTTACTACAAGTTCGAACTTGGTCCCTCCATTCCATAGCATACAGGAGGGCCTCGAACAATGCGAGTGCTTGCTTTTTATAGCCCGATGTAAACAGGATATGTAAAGTTATAGGGAACAAGGTAATTCTCTCAGTTACAGCATTACAATTGGTTAACATTCTACATTTAGCATTCCTTATCGGAGAGCTCCCAGGTGATGTTTTTCTGAAGTTTGAAAGAAATATGGAAGAATGTGTTTGTGCTGGGCTCAGGAAGTTGGGAGATATATGGGGGATGTGCCTCATTCCTTTCATTCCCCCCTTCTTTTCAGGTAACTCTAGAGCCAATCTTGGGTCTTATAAGTCTGACTCTGTTTCAGCGTCTACAGGTTGGTATTGGTCTCTGAGGACCATGAGCTGAACAGTGTCAAACCTTTCTCTGACAAACTGGAAAATTCTGTTAACAACACAAGGTCCTACGGTTAGCAGAAATAGTAGACTTAGCAGGGGTCCAAGGAAGGGGGCTAACAGAGAAAACATAGAGGAATTCCACCATTGGTTTGCAGCTGAAGCAAACTGCCATGTTTTTACTTCAGTGCTTAACTTGCTGTTGGACCCGGTCTTCTACAAGCCCTGATTCATTTATGTAGAAACAACAGTCTTCTTTTAGAAACATACATGTACCACCTTTTTCAGCAGTGAGTAGGTCTAGGGCCCTCCGGTTCTGCAAGGTTACTTGAGCTAGGGACGTGAGCTGCCGCTGAAGGGATGCAAGGGACTTAGCTGACTCCTCCATAGCAACGGCAAATTGTTGGTACAACTTGTTGCTTTCTATGAGGGTGTGACTTAGGGCTCCCCCCGCCATCCCGGCCACAATGAGGGATGCGGTGAGGGAGATTCCTGCAATGAGGGGGAGAAATATGGCTCGTGCAGGTCTCGGTCTAGGGACTGGGTGAATAGCAGTACTAGTCCCGTTACCGGTGTACCCTAGGAACTCGCCAGCAGTTAGTAGAGTCAACTGGGCAACTAACGTGACAGGAAGACACAGTAGGTTGGTAACAGAGGGACTAGATAGGTCCTTAGATAATGTCCCATTACACCAGAAGAATATGCCCGGCGGAGCCCTTATGGTGATATTAGGGGGCACTGCAGTGATGCTGCAGAGGCTGGAATTGGTTCCTGAGAAGCAGTAGGGAAACTTCTCCTGACTGGGGTTTAGGTATAGGGGCACGTTTAGGATAGGGGCATATGAGAGGTTTCAGAGGTTGTTCTTAGCTCTGTCCACAGTCCACGTGGCCAGTGCTTCAGCCGCTGCCATGATTGGTCCCGGAAGGTCGGAGGTTGGGTCCACTGGCTTGACGTGGGTGTAGTGGATCCACGACGCGATGCCTTCTACCTTTAGGGCAGTGGGTGTGGTCAGGAGTACCTGGAGTGGTCCCTTCCACCTGGGTTCTAGGGTCTCTTGTCAGTGTTGCTTAACCAGGACCCAGTCTCCCGGCTAGTATGGATGGGGTGTCGGTGGGGGACCGGTCTCATATAGTTCCTTCAGCTTGGGCCAGATTTCTTGATGAATTTTCTGCAAGGCTTGTAGGGAAAATAAGAATTCAGAGACATTTTCTGTTTCAGACTTAAGCAGATCATCTTTTAAGCTGGGAACCAGAGGTGGGGGTCTGCCATACATGATTTTGTAAGGGGTAAGGCCTAGTCTGTAAGGGGTATTACGGGCCTGGAACAGAGCGTAGGGGAGAAGGACCACCTAATTAGTGCCAGTCTCTATAGTCAATTTAGTTAAGGTCTCTTTTAAGGTCTGATTCATCCTTTTTACCTGTCCTGAACTCTGGGGCCTGTAAGCGCAATGTAGTTTCCAATTTGCCCCAAGGATGGAAGCCAAATCCTGACTTACCTTAGCGACGAAGGCCGGCCCATTATCTGACCGTATCTGGATGGGGAAGCCATACCTGGGGAGGATATCTTCCAGAATTTTCTTTACTATAACCTGAGCAGTTTCTCTTTTGGTTGGAAATGCTTCAGTCCACACTGAAAAAGTATCTACAAAGACAAGTAAGTACCGATACCCGTACTTTCCTGGCTTTATTTCAGTAAAATCTACTTCCCAGTAGATACCGGGCCTGGTTTCCTTAAGCCTTGTTCCCACTGCAGCCTGGGACTGGGGGTAGGCGTTGTTAAGCTGGCAGACTTTGCAACTTGTCACGATGCTGTGGCCATCTCGGCTGTATGTCTGAATTTGAGCTTAGAGAGTCTGATCAGGTTTATCATCCACCGAGCACCCAGGTGGGTGGTTCGGTGGATGTGTTCTAACACTTGTTGTCCTAATTTTTCTGGTAGGATGGTTTGGTCATTAGTATCAGTCCACCACCCATTCTGGATCTGTTTCAGGGGAAGCTTGTCAATCCACTGGAGATCTTGTTCTGAATAATCAGGGAAATATGGCAAGTCCCGGGGGCCCGGGTCAGGGAGCTGGAGTGCAAGGAGTTGGCTGGGAGCCTTTGCCACATTTCTTGCAGTTTGGTCTGCCAGAAAGTTGCCTTGAGCAGTTGGAGTGGTTGGTTTCTGATGCCCTGGGCAATGCACAATGGCTAACTTTTCTGGCTTCCATAGCGCTGTTAACAGGGCTAGGATCTCTTGCTTGTTTTTTATCTCTTTTCCTTCAGCCGTTAGTAACCCTCGCTCCCTGCAAGTGGCCCCATGTATGTGCGCCATAGCAAAAGCATATTGGCTGTCTGTGTATACTGTCAGCTTTTTCCCTGCCCCTAAGGTAAGAGCTTGGGTGAGCGCTGTCAGTTCGGCCTTCTGGGCTGATGTCCCCGGGGGCAGGGGTTCCGCCCAGATTACCTCAGTCTCTGAAGTCACTGCCGCTCCAGCATACCTCTGGCCTTGAGGCATGAAGCTGCTCCCATCAGTGAACCAGACGAGGTCAGCGTCAGGGAGTGGGCGGTCCTGCATTTCCTCTCGAACTCCGTGCACCTGAGCTAGTATCTCGGTGCAATCATGGAGTGGCGCGTCCAGGTCCGGGTTGGGCAGCAGCGAGGCAGGATTTAAGATCATTGGGGGCAGGAAGGTTATTCTGATAGGATTTAGTAGTAGTCCTTGGTAGTGGGTGAGCCGGGCGTTACTTATCCATCGACTAGGTGGCTGTTTGAGTACACCTTTGATGGCATGTGGGGTAACAACCCGCAATTCTTGACCCATGACAAGTTTATCAGCATCTTGTACCATCAGAGCCGTGGCCGCAATCATTCGGAGACAAGGGGGCCACCCGGCAGCCACTGGGTCTAACTTCTTTGACAGGTAGGCAACCGGCCTCCACCAGGGGCCTAAGTTCTGAGTTATTACCGCCTTGGCGACACCCTTACTCTCGTCCACGTATAAGTGGAAGGGCTTGGTGACATCAGGTAGTCCCAGTGCAGGCGCAGAGAGTAGGGTGGTTTTGATCTGTTGGAAAGCCGACTCGGCTTCATCTGTCCAATTAAATGGTTGCTGCCCCCGTGTTGCCTGATACAAGGGTTTAGCCAGTTCTGCGAACCTAGGTATCCATAGTCTATAAAATCCTGCTGACCCCAGGAATTCTCTCACTTGTCGGGTGGATTGTGGCCTGGGGATCTGCAGAACAGTCTGCTTCCGGGACATTACAACAGCTGCCTGACTTCCTGGAGCCTCTGGATCTATGGGGATGTACTGTCTAAAAGCTTCCATTAATCTTTCTAAGTAGGTAGCTGGGCTCTCTGTCTTTCCCTGCAGAACAGAGTATACTTTAGCCAAATTAGTGGGCTTGCGAGCAGCTGCCCGGAGACCCGCCATTAGAGTCTGGCGATAAAGGCGTAGCCGTCCCCTACCTTCTGCCGTGTTGTAGTCCCACGCCGGCCTGGTCAGAGGAAAAGTCGCGTTTATGAGGTCGGGGTTGGCAGTCGGTTGACCGTCTTCCCCCGGGACTAGCTTTCTAGCTTCTACCTGTATTCTCTGTCGCTCCTCCGTTGTGAACAAGATTTGGAGGAGCTGCTGACAATCATCCCAAGTGGGCTGGTGGGTGAACATGACACTATCCAGTAAAGCCATTAAATCTTTGGGGTTGTCTGAAAACTGAGCACTCTGGGTCTTCCAGTTATACAGATCACTGGTAGAGAATGGCCAGTACTGGAGTCTGGGAATTCCCGTGTCATCTGGGGGTCCTATTTCCCAAAGGAGTAGAGCCACTGCGGAGTCAGGCAGCTGGGGGGGGCTAGCCCACAAAGTGCGCCCTCGCTTCCGCCCCGCCGGCCCTTCAGAGATACTTTCACTCTCAGCGGGTCCGTGTGTGCCGGCCGCCTCCCGTCCGCCTGCTTCCTCCCGTGGCTGAGCCCGGGGGGGTGGGTCCGGGTGCGTTAGCCGCCTCCCATCCGCCTGCTCCTTCCTGCAGCTCAGCCGGGGGGGCTGGGGCCTGGGGCCCGGAGGGGTACGGAGGGGGTTCTGTGAACAGTGGGTCCCCGCTATTAGGTAGAACAGGATGAGGGGGGCAGTTGGTTGCTTGGATTTTAGTGGCCGAGCAACCAGTGCCTTAGAAGGTTCAGGGGCTAATTGGAAAGGTGACAGCCAAGGAGGCGGGTTCTCAACAAGGTCCTGCCATATGAGGATATATGGGATTTGATCCAAGTGGCCTGCATGCCCAGGTAGGAAAATCTTGGACTTTACTCTAGTGATGACAGCAAGTCGGAACGTCCCTCCGGGTGGCCACCCCACATCAAAGGCAGGCCATTTGGAGCGGCATAGGGTAATGAGTGTTCCCCTCCTGATTTCCAAACTAAGATCATGGCCCCTTGCTCTTACATCTTTGAAATTACTTATAAGGAGAGATAGGGGAGTGCTCTGGGTATTACCCATCCTGTACTAGTTTGTAGTCTCTTCCTGTAAAGGAATATGGCGCGGTGGCTCACGCCTGTAATCCCAGCTCTCAGGGAGGCAGAGGCGGGAGGATAGCTTGAGCCCAGGAGTTCAAGACCTGCCTGGGTAATATAGCGAGACCCCGTTCTCCACAAAAAAGAAAAAAAAAAAAAAAAAAAAAAAAAAAGACAAAAAAAAGAATCCCTGTAAAGGAAATCTGGCTTATTAATAATATCTAGTCGGAAGTGCGCTCCGGCAGTCCGGGTCAGAGCTAGCTGCTCGGACCGCAATTGCGCTCCGGCAGCACAGACCGCAAGCGCTCACCGGTAGCCCGGGTCAGAGTTAGCTGCTCGGACCGAGATTGCGCTCCAGCAGGACAGACCGCAAACGGCTCCAGCAGCACAGACCACAAGCGCGCTCCGGCAGCACAGATCGCAAGCGCGCACCGGTAGCCCGGGTCAGAGTTAGCTGCTCGGACCGCGATTGCTCTCCGGCAGCACAGACCGCAAGCGGCTCCGGCAGCACAGACCGCAAGCGACTCCAGCAGCACAGATCACAAGCGCGCACCGGTAGCCCGGGTCAGAGTTAGCTGCTCAGACCGCAATTGCGCTCCGGCAGCTCGGATCGCAAGCGCGCACCGGAAGCCCGGGTCAGAGTTAGCCGCTCGGATCGCCATCGCGCTCTAGCAGCTCAGATCGCAATTTAGATCAGATGAGAGCCAGGGGACGTTTCCCACCGGTCTCCGCTGGCTGTCCTATAGAGCGTCCGCCAGGACTGCGCCAGCTCCAGTTTCAGACCTCGCGAGTCACAGATTCAGATTCAGAACAGACACAGACAGACAAACGGAGACGAGCGGGCTCACCTATCAGTAGATCGATCTTAGTAGATCCATTGACCAGGGATCTGGTGGGCTTGGGGAATCCCGGACGAGCCCCCAGATGTTATGCCCAGACCGTTTGTTCCCCAAAGAAGACCACCAGAGTCCAGAGTCAAAGCCAAGCGGCAAGGATCTTTACTACAAGTTCGAACTTGGTCCCTCCATTCCATAGCATACAGGAGGGCCTCGAACAATGCGAGTGCTTGCTTTTTATAGCCCGATGTAAACAGGATATGTAAAGTTATAGGGAACAAGGTAATTCTCTCAGTTACAGCATTACAATTGGTTAACATTCTACATTTAGCATTCCTTATCGGAGATCTCCCAGGTGATGTTTTTCTGAAGTTTGAAAGAAATATGGAAGAATGTGTTTGTGCTGGGCTCAGGAAGTTGGGAGATATATGGGGGATGTGCCTCATTCCTTTCAGGCCCTACATGCATTAGGTATTTGTCCTAATGCTCTCCCTCCATTTGTCCCCCACTCCCTGACAGGCCCTGGTGTGTGTTGTCCCCTTCCCTGTGTCCATGTGTTCTCATTTTTCGACTCCCAATTATGAGTGAGAACATGTAGTGTTCGGTTTTCTCTTTCTGTGTTACTTTGCTGAGAATGATGGCTTCCAGCTTCATTCATTTTCCTGCAAAGAACATGATCTCATTGATTTTTATGGCTGAATAGTGTTCCATGGTATATATGTGCCACATTTTATTTATCCATTCTATCATTGATGGGCATTTGCGTTGGCTCTATGTCTTTGCTATTGTATATAGTGCTGCAATATACATAGGTGTACATGTATCTTTATAGTAGAATGATTTATAATCCTTTGGGTATATACCCAGTAATGGAAATTTGGGTCAAATGATATTACTGGTTCTAGATCCTTGAGGAATGGTCACACAGTCTTCCACAATCGTTAAACTAATTTACATTCCCACCAATAGTGTAAAAGCATTCCTGTTTCACCACACCCTCACCAGCATCTATTAAAGCAATTGCAACAAAAGCCAAAATTGACAAATGGGATCTAATTAAACTAAAGAGCTTCTGCACAGGCAAGGAAACTAGCATCAGAGTGAACAGGCAGACTACAGAATGGGAGAAAGATTTTTGCAATCTATCCATCTGACAAACGTCTAATATCCAGAATCTACAAGAAACTTAAAAAAAATTTCAAGAAAAACCAAATATCCCCATCAAAAAGTGAGCAAAGGATATGAACAGACACTTTTCAAAAGAAGACATTTATGTGGCCAAGAAACATAAAAAATAAAGCTCATCATCACCAATCACTAGAGAAATGCAAATCAAAACTACAGGGAGATACCATCTCAGGCCAGTCAGAATGGTGATTATTAATGTACTTTTTAAACAATTAAAACATTTGTTTTGCCTTTGAAAGAAAATGTAGTTTATTTTAATGAAATGTCTACTATCTTTTTTGGAACATTACCTAAGTAAGATAAACAAGTTTCTAGTAGTTTTGTTCCAAACAAAGAAACAAACAAACAAAAAAATAACAAACATTTTCCTTTACATGTTCCATATCAAGAAGGGAATAATACTGCTAAGAAAGACATCAGAGACTGGGGAAGATAGAAGAAAACATAACTGAGATATTTGTTAAGAATACCTGAGAAGATACTAATTACATAGTAAAGGAAAAAAACATGTATTTGGAAAAGGAAAGTAATCAAAAAGTCTATCATAAGTAATATGCAAAGAGGGATCCAGATGAAAACATTGTGTAAACTCTTGGAAATGTGAGTATGGAACTTAGGAGAGATACCAAAAAGGAGATACAAAGATCCACAATTTTATCACCTACAAGAGACAGGTGAAGTCATTTGAATAGATGAGACTATACACATATATTTCACTGAAAGCTGACTTTTTGTGTATATGTGTGTATATATATATGTATATGTATATATATGTATACATCTATCTGTGTGTGTGTGTATATATATGTATGTATATATAGAAAGAGACAGAAGTTGAAGAAGGAAATAAGAGAAGAATGAAGATTATGAAGAAATGGAGAAAGGAAGAATATGTTGGTTCATAGGTACAGAGGAAGTGACTCACCAGGGAAACATACCAGGTGTTAGAAAAAAGATTCCACTCAGGAAAGTTCTGTGTCATGAAGATGTCAGAGATGCATGGGTTAAACGGGTTAAGGAAGGAGGTGGGGTGATAAGAGAATAACAGGTAGAGGAGAGATCTTGACTTCATTCATGATTGTTAGAGCCTATCTCTGTAAATACATCTAATAAGTTTGTATGGTTAAATCATTCATTAAGAACAACGCATACATGTTTTGGATGATTCTTTCTATGCTTGTACTTGAAATAAAACAGAATGTCTTTTGGTGTTGTGTACTTACCAAATCAGAACATAGTGAACTATGAAACTATAGAATTCAACATGCAATTTGTATTCATATGTCTAGAAGACTGATTATAATCTTTGGTAATTAAATTTGATTTGGTAGTTAAATAATGAATACTACTTGGTTATGTGGGAAGGATAAAGGAAGACATTCCAAAGAGTTTGGAGACACATCTGGTAAAGAGTAAACAATTAAAAACAAATGAACAAAAAAACATAAAGGCACAAATGCCAATGGAGTGTCTATGGAGGTTTGAGAAACAAAGAAGAGGTAAGCCTGGCTAAAATGGGATAACTATGCTGAGAAAGTGTGAAGAAAATAAATTTGGGAGAAACAGGTAATAAGCAAATGTATTAGATTGGTGTAAAAGTAATTGCGGTTAATAAAAGGCTTTACAAATACAATAGTTTTGGATTTATGAATAGATAACTAGCTCCTATTGAACAGTCTTTAATCTGGAAAAAATATTTTTTGGGAGATGATTATTTGCAAGATTTTAGAGACACTGGTGTTGGTGTTGGTGGGCAGAGAAGGAAGAAAGATTCAATGGTGAGCACATCCTGAAAGCAGAGAGATAAGCCAGACCTTCAGTAAAGGGCTCCTGAGAGGTGGCAGCCACAGGAATGAAAGGGAAAAATCTAAATTGAAATGATTTAAGCAAATTATTGCAATAGAAGAAAGATAAACAGTGTGATGGGATACTGGTCTACCACACAGATTTGGTTTAAGCTAAGATACTAAAGAAGCCAAAAACTTAGAATTGGTTATTTTCAATAGTCACTAGTAAGCAAGTCGGTAATTGTACATGCTTAAATATAGTATTCCAGCAAACACATTTGCAAGTATACGAAAACGGATACAAGTAATACATTTTTGCCTCATTAGAACAGTGGAAATTACTTAGGGGATTGTGAGCCTGAGAATCTAATTGTATGATTATGCTTTCCCCTTTTAAAGAATAATAAAAGATATGATAACTTTAAATACATACTAAGATTTGTCCTTTTCTTATGTATTTATCCATTTATTTATTCAGTTATTAATCAACATATTGAAATTTAAACCTAAAAATAGGATTCACTTAAAAAAGAACCTCTACTTTTCAATTAATATTGGTGAGATAGCCATAATCTTTTACAATTCAATATGAAAATTAAAACATATCACAATACCAGCTTTATTTTCTCCCTTTAAATCTCCATTTTATTTTTCAGGAATGTTTGTAAATATTAAAACTTATCTAATAACTAAACTGGTGTGCTTAAAGAGACTATGTTTTAAATTTTAAAGAAGTTTTCTCATATTGAATTTATTAACTTCCTGTGCTTTATACCTACGATACTCATCTTTCAGGAACTGATGGCTTTTTTTCCTCCTTGCTGTGACTCCAGACTTCTGTCTTCCATCCCAATGTGTTCCTTAAATCCATTTGCACACTTCCCCATACAAGATCCGTGATACCTTCTTTCGAGATAAAAATTATCTCAGGCTTATTCATTTTCTATACAACTCAGTTTAATGCTTTCCCTTTTTGTGAATAAATCCCTTAATTATCTTTGGGCAAAATGTCCTACTCTCCAAATTTTTTGTTTCCTTTCCTTTGTGTTGGAAAGTATTGTACAAATATTTATTTTGTCATGTACATTTGTAGGCTGAAACTTTTTCTCTTATATTATGTTCTCCTGAAAAGCCAAACTCTAAAAGTAGAGCAGTGTTTATTTTCTCTACTGTGAAGTTTCTTTGCTTTCCATCTCAAGAAAATCGTATACGTAGAATGATTGCAGAAAATGTGGAATGTGGTGTTTTCTGTTGGGACATATCAAGGAATTTCAGTAGAAAAATGGTCATTGTTTTATTTGAAGTGAATTCGTGAAATCTTTAAAATTTATGATGGCAGCATGAACAATAGATGGTAAGTAAAAAAGATTCGATTTGAGCGCCTATAAGGTGAAAAGTATTCTACCCCCCAGGCACACATCATTTTCTCTGCTGGATTTCATTGAAAGCTGACTTTTTGTTAGAAAAGGTAATAGCCTAGAATTATGATCTCAATAGTATAAAACACTGCAGCCAATTTTAGGTGAACTTGCTCCTAGGAATATTTTATTGATTATATGCCGAATTGTCTGTGAAGATTGATAAGATGGCAAAGAAAAAGAATTAAAATATCTAATTTAATAATCTTTCATGGATTACAATAAAGTGTCTATCATTTCAGCACAGATTTTTGTTATTTTCTTTATCCTTTCTCTTCTGGATATTCTCTGTGTGATCTTCTACTGAACTATTTTGACTAGGTATTAAGATAATTCCATCAAATTGATAGAGGAAAAAAAGGTTCTGCTTTCATTATAGTTTGAAATATCTATTTGTTCAATATACTAAAAACATGTCTACTAGCACAGCAAGTTTTCTTTCTAGAATAATAGTTTTCTAACTGGATTTTGAAAATGTTTTTAAGAAAATCTCTCCAGTTTTCTATTACATTTGGTTAGTTTTAAATAATTTTCCAGGAAAATATTTTCAAATTTCCCTTTATTACATAATTACACTATATTTTTCTGAAAAGTACTTATAAATGGACTTACCTATTTTGGTAGCAAATGTGGATCTGAACAGGAATTTTATAATACTTAATTTCATACTTATGTGAAATCATATATTAAATAACAGGGAGGTAGTTTTATTTTATTTCCCTGGCCTACCACACTTTCCAATTGAAGATTGACTCTTCTGCATACATTTAATGGTTTTTTCAAATAGTATATTGTAACCTTCAAATAACTTCCCCATATATCACTGGGCATATGACTCTTGCTGAATGATTGTGAATAAATAAAATAATGTATAGCAATAAAGGAACTATAGGAAAATAGACTGTTGCATGGCAGGAGTGATGTCATCTTGAAACTCAGCAGGTATAATGACTGATATTTGACTCCTGCTAGCAAGGTATTCCTGCGGCAAGGCCAAGAAACAATGCCTGTAGCATAGATAATCCCTCATAAAGATACTATCTAACTTCCTCAGCAATCAATAGTTTCACAAAAGGGTCTGAGACATGACCAGCTGCACATATTTTACCAAAACAGCTTGCTATATAAAGAACACTTTCTGGCGTTTGGTGTGGGATCCACCATCCCACGGCCGAGACCTTGCTTCTGTTCATAAGCCTCTATTAAATGTTTCTTTCTGAGAAACTGGATTTATCAGTCCCTTTCTTTGGCCTCTTAGCTCCCTTGACCTTTATAGGTAGGTTTGAATGTAACGGCTCAGAGTGGAACAGACATCCTTATCTAATCGACTAGAAGAGACATGAAGGCATGTAAAGAGTGAAAAAGGATTACAGAGAAATTTATGGGGAATATTGTTAAGATTTAGGCAGGAATATTAGAGCAACAACAGTTTCTTCTCAGAAGGGGTGTGTGGCATAAATATTTTAGATCCTTATAAGAGTCACAATTGGAAAACCAAAAATTAATTGACTAATCATCTAGTGAAACATCTTTGTTTTTTAGGTGAGAAAATTGTATTCCAGAAGGTTAAAGGAAACAACTGAAAGTCATATAGCTTCTTATTGTTAACCCTGTGGTGATGATTCACAATTCCTGGCACCTTAGTTGATTTTTTAAATTATAACAATAATTTAGTTTACATTTAAAAATGATTTTTAATATTAAAAAATATATAGAATACAGATTAACAATTGAATTCACAGACAGACCAGCCAATAGCTTTCCAACTATCAGTTAACGGAATGATGCTATCTTACTGTGAGGATTCTGGGCTTACAAAATTCGTTTCCAGCATAACAGTGATGATACGTTTTATTTATTGAGTTTCCTCATAATAACATGTTAAATATATATTTCATATTTACTTTTTATGGCTATGGAAGTCATGTATTAACCCTTCATGAAAAAATGAAAAAAAATCAGGACAAGGTAAAGGCAAAAATACACATCACACATCTCATTCAAAATGAGTCATATTAGTATATTTCCTATTAATATTTTTCTTTCACAATATTGATTTATAGTTATAATTTATAACTTTATAGCTATAATATACAATAACTTAGGTGTCTCCTTCCTTTGGCATTTAATGCAGTTGACAACTGTGTAGTATATTTCTTTGCATGGATACAGTAAAGTTTATCCAAACCATTTAAGCTAATCTAGTTTCAGCATATGTAATGTTTGAATGCACAGCATGTTGTAAAGGTATTTACACACATATCTAATTATTTTCTCCTCTTAAATTCCTGAAATGTAGAACCTGGTCAAAATATTAAAATTATTTTAAGGATTTAGACCTTTGTCTATGCTGCTTACTTTCTGAAAATGTTTCAGTTTATACTTTATCAGTGGTGGACATTAGTTCTATTTTTACTCAACTTTACTAAACATTTAGTGTCACCTAGGGAACAAAAAAAGGGCAATTTGGTAGGAGTAAAGTGTATCTCATTAAAGTCTTGTACTATACTCCTGCGGATGCTGTAACAAATTTCCACAAATTTAGAATTATATAATAATGTACATTTAAGGTCTTAACAGTTCTGGAAATCCGAAGTTCAGAATGGCTCTTACAGCATGAAAACCATCAGAGTTTCTGCAGAGTTGCATTCTTTTTGGAGGCTATTAGGAGATAATGTGTTCAATGTCTCTTCCAATGTCTAGGGTATGCCTGTGTCTCTTGGCTAGTGGCTGCATTTCTCTGATTTCTGCTTCCATCATCATACCTCCTTCCATGACTCATTTGTTTCCACCTTCTGTCTTATAAGCACCATTGTGGTTATATTGGTCCTACATGACAAATCCTAATAATCTTCCATTTTATGATCTTTAACTTAATCACATCTGTAGGGTCCCTTTTGCCATGTAAGATATTCAGAGACACTGAAAAGCATGAAGTGGACATCTTTGGGTGGTCGTTACTTGGTCTACCACAAACTTCTTTTGCATTACATGTTTATTGTTCATTTAAGCTTCTACTGTAAAATATCAATTACTTAATCATTTATTTAGTACTGTCTTATTCTAAGAAAATGTTTAATTTTGCTTCAGAAAAAGCGTATAATAATATCACAATATTAAACGTTTTAACTTAAAAAAAAAGTGAGGTTAAAAAGAGTAAGAGTAGGAAATGCAAGCTAGCGTTAAACCTACTAAAGAGCCTGAATAATCCCAAAGACCACCACTCTAGGGCACAGATACACTAATATTAGCATTTGCACCCAAATTTCACCTTTTTATTTACCTCTCACCATCGTAAGCGTAGGAACCGTAGTTTGTTATCAGGCTCTGAGAAGTCTTGTGGAAGAGAATTATTTTTAACTTAGGTGAGTTTAGTGTGTTATTGACGTTTTATCACAGAAATTTTCCTTGATGTTTCTCTTTTTTTCTTTTCTCTTTTTTTTTTTTTTTTTTTTTTTTTTTTTTTTGAGACGGAGTCTCGCTCTGCCGCCCAGGCTGGAGTGCAGTGGCGGGAACTCAGCTCACTGCAAGCTCCGCCTCCCAGGTTCACGGATGTTTCTCTACTAATGATTCTGGGAATATTAATATTCACATGAACACAATTTGAGGAATGCTTGCCAATGAAATTGGAAAGTATATCCTACAGAAAGTTCTCCATAAATATTGCTTGTCACAGTCAAGGTTTTGAAATTTCTTGAGTGGAAACAGGTTCAAGATTATATTCTGACAAAATCCTCAAATGTAGTTATTCTACCGAGGGTAGAGTTTGCCTTCATTATGAAAATAACTAAAGCACCCAGAACAGATATCATCTGATTGGAAGGAGTGTTTCAGCCTTCACACTGGAAATAAAGTTTGTCTGAGTGTGAAATTCTTAGGAGAACGTATTTTTCCTTAAGTTTTTGTATTCATAGTTGCTTTAATTTCAAGCGTTTACCAATGTAAAAGAAATGAGGAGTTTTTCCTGGCATGTGTTAATTCATAATCTCGTTTTACTTCATGTCTTCTCTTCACTGAGAACTTATAGGTCCTTTTCTCCTAAGAACTTGTCATGTGTTCTAGACAAATGGTTAAATTATTTTGTTATATATATTAGTATCATTTCCTTTTTGTTTTGTTTTTTGAGACAGAGTCTCACTCTGTCCCCCATGTTGGAGTGCAGTGGCATGATCTCAGCTCCCTTCAGCCTCCACCTCCTGGGTTCAAGCGATTCTCCTGTTTCAGCCTCCCTAGTATTTTACCGTGTTACCCAGGCAAGTGTCGAACTCCTGACCTCAAGTGATCCGCCCGCTTTGGCCTCTCAAAGTTTGGGGATTACAGGCCTTTTTAAAAATTTAATACTCGATTTTCTCAGCAGCCTCTAATGTTTTTGTCTGCTTATTTTTTTTTCATAGCACTTCTTGCCTTCTTTATATCATCTGTTTCCTCTGAAAGAATGTAAGTGCCATGTGTTTTGTCCACTGTGTTTACTGCTATCTCAAGTATATAATGTTCTCCACTTAATACATAATAAATAAATTTCTTTTGTAATAAAAGTATCACTAAGTATCACTGTGACTATTTTACGAGTGAGAAAACCAAGGCTTAGAATTACAGATAATGAGTAACAAAGCTGGGATTCCAACGTAAGTCAGTCTGATTTAAAGTCTATGCTCTTAGCAGCTAGCTGGACTTGTTAATAATGGTTTGGAAAATCTTCTCTAATGTTTTAGTTTTGGATGTCAGGTAGATTTTGATATGTGTGTGGTTATTCTCTCGCTTACCTAAATCTCAAGCTGTGGATCAATATTCCTGGTGGTTAAGGGACTTTCACCACCCACAGATAACTCTCTGCACCTATTTCTGAAACCCACTAAGTACGATCACTGGACACATACACCTTCCACTTCACATCATCAAAAAGATTCGAAAAAAATTTATTTTTTTTAAATCAACAGAACAAAAATGAATCTTTAAATTTTAGTTGGAAATTCTTGATGCTTGAATGGCATTAAGAAATTGAAAGATCAACCCCGTAAACTGTTATATCAGGCTCTGTGATAGACAGGAATAGATATTATTGGCACCTGTGTAGGTATCAAGTACTCTAGGTATTGCTAATGTCATCTGGATTTTATGTAGATAGTACTGTGTGCTTTAGCATAATAATGTTCTTATCATGCTAAGCAATTGTTTTCTAATTTCCTATTTAGGCCATTGTACACACTAATTAGAGAAGCTGTCATTAAAATAACTGAGTAATAAAAATATTTTCTTAAGGGATAAAGGAAGGTGAAAATAACTAGAAGCAGAAAATGAGAAAGGTAAAATCAACTAGGGGCTACTTTGGGATATTGCTGCCTTTGAAATCTAACTTCTAAATTGACTTCTAAATTTGATTTTGTCTATGAATTTTATACCTATGGGTTTTCAAAATAAATACTTTTATTTCTCTGGATAGCACCATTTATGACAGAATCTACTAGGCAAGTCAAAATGGTGTTAGGATTCAAAAGTATGAAATAATGCAAATTTTATTCGGAGTGCTTTTCAAGGATACTGCAGAAGACTTTCTACTCTCTTAAGTATGAAACCATTGAAAAATGATGGATTAAAACTTAAACTTAGAATTAAACTTATACACAGAATTGTGCATTCTAGACTGTAACTAATATAGGATTCCAGGCAAGAGACAGAAATTAATATACTGAAATATTTTGCTGCAATATCCATCCATTGGTTACTAAGGTTTATTGTTAATTATCTAATTTCTCCTCCCCAGTGAAATGAGTAAATTAAATAATTAAGAAGGTGAGTCTTGAGTGTGACTATAATCTAGCATTTTAGTTTAGAGGACTGGCTGGATGTTGAATTCTCTTGGAATTTATGCTTTCTTAAATCTTATAATGTTATGGGTCAGGAATTTGGGAAAGGTCCAAGTAAAAAATTAAGCATCTCCATGAGACATTGACTGACTTCGTGAGCAGCTACTCTCGTCTTGATTTAAAAAAAAAAGTAGATTTCCCTCACAGGCCTAAAGCTTTGATGAGTATGATGACTGGACCTCTCTGCCTTTTTCTGTAGTCACAGGGCCTCTCTGTGTGGCTGGGTAGTCAGAATTCTTATGTAATCCAAATCCACAGCATCCTGCTGTTAAGGTTTGGGCTTACTTTACATTTTCAAACCCCAGATCTCCTCATTTGGAAAGTAAGAATAATAATTGTACCCACCACACTGTAGGAGGTAATTTGGATGTTGGCACAATGCCTGGCATATAAGTTATAATACCTATAAACGGTTTTTGGTGAGCTGGATTTTAAAGCACAGGGAGATTTTACTAGGTATAATGAAGAGAGAAAGGTATGCGGGGTGGAGTGAATGCTCCAAACAAAATCGCCGTAATGAAACTCACATGGAAAAGTACTGAGGTGCCATATTTGAAGGAAATAGATATTCAGGGGTGCAATATTTAAAAACTCATTTGTAGATAGACAGGGATGACACATAATAGAGGATCTTGAGTTAGTAGAAAGAATATAACTGGATTTGGTAATAATTTAAGTGAATCTCAATTGTAATTAAAATAATATATCACTGCATAATTTGATTCTGCTGAGTAATGAAGATCTTTCTTTAAATATTGACTGAAAATTTGACTTTTTTAAAACATCTTGGTTTTCCCAAATGTACAAACGTGTACCATGAACCAACAATTGAATTTTATTTGCTTGTCAGCATATAATTTTCACACTTCATGGAATAATCTTTTAACGTAATTACCAGGAGATTAACTTTAATGTTAGTTTTCCAAAATTTCCCTCCCTGAAGACTTGCCTTTTCTAGATGCAGAGATTGGCTACCCTGCTTTAAAAAAGAAGCAGTTATCTAAATAGTAGGTTTCATGAGTCATTGTGATACTTTGTAAACTAAAATAAATTGCTAATACCGACTTTATAATTGGAATTTCATACTCCTGGAAGATGGCTGTAATTTAATCAAATTTATATTAGAGTTTTGGAAAAAATATACTATAGCTTAGCACTAAACTAATAGTTCAAGTTTTATACTGAAGTCTAATGTTACTAATTCCCTCAAGCCATTAAAAACAAAACTCATTTTGTAATGTTGTTCTTCTCACAGGCTATAATATTATAGTAATTTCTTACCTCCTTGATAGCCTCAAATATTATAATTTACTTATCTTTAATTCATGTATTTATTCAAATCTTTGTAGAAAACCTACTACATAAACATTACCTATACCATGTTCTGTCTTAATATAATATTTGGTATGTAGTAAATATAGTTCATATTAACTGTTATTATTCATTTAAGTATTATTAACATTATCATTATTTTCAGGAAAATAGCTAACATAATGTAGTTTAATTAAAATAAAATTAATAAATTTAAAATTATTATAATTTTTGCTTTTTATTAGATAATTACAGACTTATAGGAAGTTTCAAAAGAATATACAGGGAAGTCCCCAGGTATACTTTACTCAATTTCCAAACAGTACAACTTCAGCATTAGGACGTTGACATTGGTACAATCCACAGATTTTACTCAGATTTCCTGAGTTATGGATGTAATGTAGTCCAAAATTAGACTGGATACCAGTTACATCTGTGTATCTTCCTACATTCAGATGTTGAAAAATAAAACAAAAAGTAATAGAAAAATCCCAAATATCACCTTTATTACTCACAGAAGTGAGGCTGGGAAATGCACTTCAGTATGAGAGCGTACTGGCTTACCAGTGAAACCTAAGAACTGGGTAGACTTAGCTACCTGGTCATAACAGCAGGCTTCCCCTCCTGGAGAGTTACATCTAGTCCCTGAGGGCAGAGGAGAATGCTTTCCTCCAGACTCAGCTGCATACTATGTGGTGCCTGACACAAAGTGAAAATGTGGGGTCACTTTGTTAGTAAGTTGGAAAAATGTATTAAAACATTAAAAGTTTCTTTTCTTTGTTTCACGGTCTGTCTCTCTTTCCCAATTAGGACATTTTTATTTGCTACTTAATGTCTTTCTAACTAAATGAAAATTGAAAAGTTAAATTATAAGCATTAATTTTACTGTTCAATTTTATATTGTGCGATGGCAGTTTTAAGTGAAACTATAAGATAATTTAACTCAGCAG
Source organism: Macaca thibetana thibetana (assembly GCF_024542745.1). Lineage (NCBI taxonomy): Eukaryota > Metazoa > Chordata > Mammalia > Primates > Cercopithecidae > Macaca > Macaca thibetana. The sequence continues at coordinate 66,185,646 of NC_065584.1, forward strand.
ATTTATCATAATTACTCAATCTGTATTTTGTAGCTTATATATAACCTATGTATTTTGTTCTTAACACAATTGTGTCAGTGATGCACAAAACTAACTCAACTGTTTTTATTTCACTTCTTGATATATATCCATTCTACCAACACTTTGCCTTTGGCCTACTGATGAATAAGGAATGGTTGAAAGGAAAAGAAACCAAGGGTTTCTCTATTTCTCCGCCTTCCGTCTATGCCCTCATTTCAGTGTAGTGGCTGGCTAATACAGAGAAGTAACATGAGTAATAATGTATATGAAAGGCTCTCTTGGTTGTCCATGCTTCTTAGAACACCATTGTCTTATTTCTGCATTCAAAGCAAGTTCTGGTTTGAATGGAAAACTTGGTCTCTCTAGGTTGTCAGTACTCCCACTTTTTCAGTCTGAGATATAACAGGCTTACCTTGAACTCTTTTTAAATCTCTTTAAACTCTCATGGAAGGTGGGTCCACAGAAATTCTGTGTTCATGGGGCATTACGAATACCCTATGCTAACAGAGCAACAGCAATGGTAGATGTATATGTTGCATTTCTCTACTCTACTCCTAAGTGTGCTCCATTTTCCTCCTGGACTTCATTTCCATAATACAGGTTAAAGGTGAAATTATTAAGAATTTCAAGATGGCAACAGTAGACAATTAAACCAAGAAGGGCTCTTCTCAGTAATAAGTTCTATATGACCACACAGGTGATACATTTGTGAAGCCAATCCTGCTTGCTCCCTGGAGGTAGCTCACTCTCAATACAGAGTTTACTTCTTGGGAAGAACTAATGTTAGCATGTCTAATTCATTTGTCCCAAATTTATCAATTGATTACTCATTCTCCTGGGGGAAAAAGTGTAAAAGATGGAGAGGCCACAATTTACACTAATTGAGTTCTATCCAGGTAGAAAAAAATAATTATAAGAATAGACAAGATGTATTTTTTCTCGTTTCTCTCCTGACTTGAGAACCATCAGGGAGTAGACACTGGAGTCTGAATTTGTGAATATCTCCTATGTGGTAAACTTGTTTGACTAGCTTTAATTCAACATGTCTCCAAATAATTATTATCACAAAAGCTTTTACATAATAACACAAATGTTTTATCCAGATGCCGATCACAAGGGTGTGTTCAGTTTGTGAAAATTAGCTGAACAGTTTACTCATAAGTTGTGCTTAGACATTTATTTATGTGTTCTATGTTAGGTTATATTTCAATAAAAAAAGTTTAAAAATGAAGAAAATACAGAGAAAACATTTTTTGTGTGTGTTCATATGTGCATGGAGAAAACTTTAGGAAATGAGGATAGAGCTTGAGGAGATTAGGGAGGAGTTTGCAATCCATAAGGTGGCCTTTACAGCCTCATGTCCTACTAATTGTGAGTGCTCACTAACATCAAGGTATAAAGCATCATGTGCTGTGGGATGATTTTGTGTTTTCCTGTTAGTCATGAGTGACTCTTGCGGAATTGACAGCTAACTTCTGTTCAGAGGTTTTAAGTAATAGAAATGTTTCCACCAAAAATAGTACAAACACAAAATGTTTGACCCATTTTCTCCCTTTTCCTTTAGTGGTATTTTTAAAGATGCTTGATCCATTTGAGAGAGCATAATATAGGCTTCAGGCTTTGAGTTATAAGTTGGGAGTCTCTGCAGCATTTCAGCCTATACTAACCTCAAGCATAAAAAGTCAGAGAAGTAATCTAAAGAGTTATGAAACTGAAAGAAGAGCAAAAATATATTTGGGGCAAAAATAAAATTACTACCATTATCACATAGTGTATTCAATTGAGATAGTCTATAATTTTCAGAACATTCTACAAAGATTTTTTGACTATTGTCAAAAATAAAGCCTTTCTAAAAAGTAAGGATATGGAGAATAATTACAAAGGGAGGGGGTTTGACACTCTACATAAAGGTATTACATGAAAGATGGTGATTTGAGGCTATTTTAAAACTGTTTAACAAGTCAGTTGTATCATCAACTTTGATACTTCTAGTGCTTATTATACTTTATCCTGTATACTTGAGCTCACCACTAGACTTCATGAGCCTTGAGAAAGTAAAATTACTTTTTACTTTTTAATCTACTGGGCTTGCACATTCTGTATTTTTAAAAATTAAATTATTGCAATTATTTTGTCACATGCGTTGACAAAAATAAAGTGTTGAGAAAATGGAATATAAGTTATAATTTAGGAAGAAAATAAAAGAAAATTACAAAGAAGATTGATAAAAGAAGATGAAATAACTGCATGGATCCCCATGACTGAGGGCTGGGGGTAGACTTAAATAATCACTGAATAATTGCTAATGCTCAGGTTATGAATTTAGTGTTTAGGACGAGGTCACTAAAAGGTGAACATAGAGCTGAAAATCTAACTGAATTAATTACTCAACATAACTCACCCTAGTTAGGCTGTTTTGCCTAGGGTTAGACTGATAAATGAGAACAGACCTGTGGTAATATTATCAAAGTTGAAAATTATTTGATAAGTAGTTGAAAGTTATTTGTGTTTTTGGAAAATTGAATTTGGATCCCTAAATAATTCAAGTAGGACAGAGCACAGAAGTGAAGCAAAAATCAGATTACAGTATATTTTGCATTAGTATTTTTATTGCTACAAAACACAATCAGCTCTGTGGTGCTATTACATGAACTCATTATGGCTAAGCTGCCATGTTAAAGTGTATAGAGTTGCAAATAAGCAATTTAAAATGTAATATACAGAAACTAAAGTGCTTTAATAGAATGACCTGTAAATCTACCAGCACTTAGGTGAAATGCATTCATTTTATTAAAAAAAGTGAATTAAATGTTTGAGGATACTTATTATGGCCTTTAAAAATACATTAAAATTTAACCTGATTAATGATTATTTTTAATATTTGTTTATATTAAGTACATACGAATTAACAAAAAACTACAAAATCTTCTGTCTATAAATATAAACTGTATAGCAACTTTAGAGGATTAATACTTTGAAAATATCTGAATCTCAGTACTTACATTGCAAGTTAATTCTATTTCATTGGAAATTATTTTGTAAAAGTAGGGCTCTTGCGTCTAGTTGTAGTCATTTCCACATAATTCATTTTTAATGCTCTCTATTTGAAAATGTACCAGAATTTTTAATTCAAATCACATATCTAATTAACACCTCTTTGTAAGTGCAGCCAAAATAGAAATTAACCTTCATTCTTATATATACAAGGAGCCTGGTTCCTATTATACCTAAGTTTTGTTTTGGCACTATGTAATCTAGTCAACATTTCAAAGGTTATTAGCATACTTGATGCCAAAAGGTCATACGTATCAGCAGTAATTGGCTTTTATAAATATTGCTCATTATGCAAATGCATTATTTACAAGCACCATTAGGCCAAAGTGGATGTAAGAACCTGAGTATTAGGTTTTCTGCATTCATTATGAGGCAAAATATTTGACAATAGATAAATTAGAAGTTCATTTTAGGTATTAGAATGTAATTTAGAATATGAAAAACTTTAGATGTTTGCTGGCTTAGAAGCCTTAAAACAGGACAGGTTAGGAGACAGAAATGACAATCGGTTGTGAATTATCTGTTCAGAATACTCATTCTTAATGATATATCATCAGCATATTGGTTACAAACTTTACAAACTGATGAGACCATCTGAGAAGATACTATAAAGAGGCTGGAGAAGGGCTTCAGGATCAATTGCATATTTTGTAACATTTTTTACCTGCATATTTTTGAAAATACATTGTAACAACTCTGGATATTTTCCTGAGATTTTTCATTTTTATTTAGTTGTTGTTGTTGATTGATTTGTTTTAATAACTTGGTTGGACTAAATTTGTAGTATCTGTCTCTCTCCGTGGTGTGCAACAACTAATGCATCTGCTTAATATTTTTGAATACTTTTAATCTTTTTTGGTTGGCTTCCTAGGAAGTTGCGGCAGTTTTTGCATAGCTTAGTGGTCATGCAGTAAATGATCATATGTTGTCTTCAAACACCTCAAACATGAAGGCTTCTACCCCTTATGAATGGACGTTAGTGTGGGTTGGGAGCACATTTCAAAGCTCATTTTCGAATCTATCCTGGCTTTATTTTCTGCTAGGCCCTCTTGTGTTTCTTCTGCACATATATGCAGACTCCTGGTTAGTCAGGGATATATGGAGATATTAGCAATGCTTTCTGTAAGAGAGTGATCTTGGTGAGAAGCAAATGGCTCTATCATATACAGGATTTTCCTCTTAATTTTCTGACTTTCTCCATTTGCTTCTCACCATTGCTAGATTTTTCTTCTTTTCCATCAGTTTATGTGCTCCTTCTCCATCAGCAAAGCTGATGGCTTTCACGGCCAATGCTACCCTTGGAGAACTACTTTTGTTTGTCATTTAATAAAAATCCAAGGTAGAATATTGTGTTTAATGTGTTCCCAATTTTGAATTCTATAGATGCTCAAGATATGTAGCAAGACCATTATGACATTGAGGTAGATGTGAAAAAGAGTTCCTGACCAAATATAATTTTATTGAAAGTCTAGAAACAAACAGAAAACTCCTTATGCTAAGGCAATATACATGTACAAGGTGACAGACTTTTGAATTATGGTGGTAGGAATGGGAATGAAAAGTGTCTATGTAACATAATTTGAGAATATTAAAAGTAAGTAGTAAAGACAATTTTGGCATTTTTAGCATGGAAGAAGGGTGGAACTATAAATCAAAAGAGAATCCAATGAAAACTTTGTTTCCGATAGAGACAGTAAGTTGCCTTTTAGACATATTAAAGTGGCAAGATTAAGGACATTCAAATGGTCAAATCTAATAGGCAGGTGAAAAATGAGGGTACTAAGTTAAAAGTAACAACTAGAGATAAGATTTGGAAATCATTCTCATAGGCATAATAATTTAATTTATGAGAAGGAATGAGTTTTCTAAGATTATATAATTATATATTTAATATATATTCTTATATATATATAATTGAGTTTTTAAATATATATTCTCCCTCCCCTCCCCCATATAAACAGATTGTATTGTCTCTCTCCTGTCTGCCATATAAACAGATACGCCTAAAACTTTATAATACTTGAAATACAATTTGGAGATTATTATAAAGAGATATATCTGTTTATGTGGGCAAGGGGAGGAGGGAAGAGAGAGCATATAGCAATATCTATGCCTTTCTGTCTATCTATCTATCATCTATCTATCTATCTATCTATCTATCTATCTATCTATCTATCTATTTTTTGAGAGAGAAAGAGAGAGATGGTAAAGGCAACTATCTTATAATTACCTTACAAAAAATGTTAGAAATATCTGAAGAATTTTCTCCCTGAAGGCAGGAGAAGAGGAAGAGGACTCATCAAGGAGGGCAGAGAAAGAGTAGTCAAGAAAGTAGAAATTGAATTGAAATAAACTTCCCTAAGAACTAAACATAAATGGGGATTCTAAACAGAAAGCCTGAAGGTGCCAAATGCTGCTGAATTCCAGCAAGTGGGATGACTGTGAACGGGGGTTTAATCATTAGATTGTCCTTAGAGATTTTGCCCACATAACTTCCAGGCAACCTAAATTTATGGTAGACAATAACTTTCAACAGAAAATGGAGGTTATGTCTAAAGGCCTTAATTTACTAGTATTTTTATTGCTTCAAAATAGGAAGAGGTAAAAAAAATTTCTACTTCATCTATTCAGTGTTCTTAGTAAGACAATGCTAAAGTGATACAGTAATCATATCAATAATTACTCCTCTAAAGTTGTATTTTATTATTTTTTATTTTGGAACAGATTATTTTTAAAAGACTTTTTGAATATTGACCTAATTATAGGATTGAACCTAGTGCTTTCATGCATTATAAAATTTAATTCTTAAAACATTCCTCTAAACTTGAGATTGCACAAGAGGAATAAGAACCAGAATGATGATAAACCACTTGCCAAAGTGATACAGCCAGTGAGTAAAGGAGCTGGAATTTTAACCCACCTATTAGAGCTGGTAATCACTTTGCCAAAACATGCTCTTGAGGAGACAGGCATGTGAACCTTTGTGCATACACACAAACTCACAGCATGCATATAGAATTCTCTCCCTTCTTATGTCTGATAACATGTTATACCCTGTCTACATTTTCTCTGTATTATTTCTCCTCTATTGAGCAATCTTTCTCATCTGTAATTTAACTTATATAATGCTGCCTCCATTATCTTTTGAAATAATGATAGTGATCATCTATTCAAAAAAAAATTCTCACCTCTTTCTGAGCTTAAATTTCTTAACCATTTCTTTAGTATGACACCACATTTCCTTTTTTATCATATTTATTAAGAATTTGTCTTACTCCTTGTGCTGACTTTTACTTCCACAAAACTCCATTTGCACTAGATTGCAAACCATTTAACACAAAGAATCATGCTGTTCAACTTGATGTCCCCACTCCCCAGATTAAAAAAAAAAAAATTCTTATAATATTCATCGGATTTCCTGATGTTTGTGAATGGCATGTATGTTTCATTGACTATCTCAGTACCTAACACTTTTTCCTTTTGGATACTCAATAGATATTTATTGACTGCAAAAATGAATGTGTGTCTAAGTGAAGGAAAACTTCTTAATTATCTACTAGGGGTGCATTGATAATCAGATACATACTGCAGCTTACCTCTACTCACTCTTGATAAAGCAGCAGGTGTTTCTCGATAAAGCAGAAAAATCAGCAGGTGCTTCTTTTCTCTGCCAAGAAAACTCTCATTGAAATTCACAATGAATTAGAGCTTTGTAATAGTCAGGAAAAAAAAAAAAAGAAAAATGTCACCCATAAAACCCGTAATACCCAGCGCCTGGATCCAGATCTAGTTGGGCTTTGAGGTTTGATGAAAATAGTTGGGAGTGGATAGTAGGATAAAGATAATAGAAAGCTCAAAATAACACAATGTCTTGGGTCAAATGAAAGTGTATTTCTTCGAAAATAGGGACGATTATCATGTAATTTTTAGAGGCCCACCTTGTCTCTAGAGTGTATATGTGTGTGTGCATGTGTGTTTGTGTGTATGTATATAGTGAAGGGAGGTGTAAAAGAAAACAGAACACTGCATTTTTAAACTGTTACCATCACATACTTGTGGTCCTTCTAGAGAAATGCATGGTTGTCTGGCAAAAAAAAAAAAAAAAAAAAAGAGGGGGGGAGCTATATAGATCAGATTAAAGAAAAATTAGTCTTGAATTTGTTTTTTTCTTTATGATTGTTGTTGATATAAACAACTTTTGATTACCCAAATTTTCACTTTATAATAAGTTGTATTCAAGATGTGTACATGGTCCAAAAGAGTAAACTATTTTTATTGCATCTTTACACAATCCCAACTAATTATAAATAGAAATCACATGTAAAACTTTATAATACTTCAAATGCAATTTGGAGATTATTATGAACGCTGATTTTCTCTCCTTATAGCTAAATAATGGATGGAGTTGCCAATCACAAATTAGTAAGAAGGTGATAAAATTATTGGTTATGTTCTCATATGAGGACCACAATCTCAAACCTATTAAATATTTTTGTTTGGCTGAGTGCTAATGGAATTGTTCAGATCAGCATGTGTTTAATTTATGTGCCAGCAAAACTCTTATTGAAATCCACAAAGAAATTAGAACTTTGTAATAGATGTGTGGGGCTGGGGAGGATGGGTGGGATCACCCATAATAGAAAGCATCAGGATCCAGATCTAGTTTGATTTCAAGTTTGATAAGAATAGTTGGGAATGGATGAGTGGATAAAGACAATGAAAATGTTCAAAATACTGATTGTGTGCATTGGTACTCGTTTTAGTGAATAAATGTATAACTTTAAAAAAAAATTTACTAAGTTCCGGGATACAAGTGCAGAACGTGTAGGTTTGTTACATAGGTATACGTGTACAATGGTGGTTTGCTGTACCTATCAACATGTCAACTAGGTTGTCAGCCCTGCATGCATTAGCTATTTGTCATAATGCTCTCCCTCTTTGCCCCCCACCCACCAACTGGCCCTGGAGTGTGTTGTTCCCCTCCCTGTGTCCGTGTGTTCTCATTGTTCAACTCCCACTTATGAATGAGAACATGTGGTGTTGGCTTTCTGTTCCTGTGTTAGATTGCTGAGAATGATGGCTTTCAGCCTCATCCATGTCTCTGCAAAAGTCATGATCTCATTCCCTGTTATGACTACATAGTATTCCACGGTACACATATACCACCTTTTCTTTATCCAATCTAGCATTGATAGGCTTTTGGGTTGGTTCCAAGTCTTTGCTATTGTAAACAGTGCTGCAATAAACATATGTGTGCATGTATCTTTATAGTAGAATGATTTATATTCCTTTGGGTGTATACCCAATAGTGGGATTGTTGGGTCAAATGGTACTTCTTGTTCCAGATCCTTGAGGAATCATCACACTGTCTTCCACAATAAATGAACTAATTCACATTCTCACCAACAGTGTAAAAGCATTCTTTATTTCTCCACAGTCTCGTCTGCATCTATTGCTTCTTGATATTTTCATAAATGCCATTCTGACTGGCATGAGATGGTATCTCATTGTGGTTTTTATTTGCATTTCTGTAATGATCAGTGATGTTGAGCTTTTTATCATATGTTTTTTGGCCACATACATGTCTTCTTTTGGGAAGTGTCTGCTCATATTCTTTGCCCACTTTTTAATGAGGTATTTTTTCTTGTAAATTTCCTTAAGTTCCTGTAGATTCTGGATATTATACCTTTGTCAGATGGATAGATTACAAAAAGTTTTCTCCTATTCTGTAGGTTGCTTGTTCACTCTGGTGATAGTTTGTTTTGCTATGCAGAAGCTCTTTAGTTTAGTTAGATCCCATTTGTCCATTTTGGTCTTTCTTGCAATTGCTTTTGGCATTTTTGTCATGAAGTCTTTGCCCATGTCTGTGTCCTGAATGATACTGCCTAGGATTTCTTCTAGGGTTTTTATGGTATTGGGTTTTACACTTAAGTCTTTAATCCATCTTGAGTTAATTTCTGTATAAGGTATAAGGAATGGGTCTAGTTTCAGTTATCTGCATATGGCTAGCCAGTTTTCCCAGCACCATGTATTAAACAGGGAATCCTTTCCCCATTTCTTGTTTTTGTTAGATTTGTCGAAGATCAGATGGTTGTAGATGTGTGATCTTATGTCTAAGGTCTATGTTCTGTTCCATTGGTCTATATGTTTGTTTTGCTACCAGTACCACGCTGTTTTGGTTACCATAGCCTTGTAGTATAGCTTGAAGTCAGGTAACATGATGCCCCCAGCTTTGTTCTTTTGGCTTAGGATTGTCTTGTCTATTTGGGCTCTTTTATCGTTCCGTATGGTTCCATATGATTTTTAAAATAGTTTCTTTTTTTCTATTTCTGTGAAGAATGTCAATGGTATTTTGATGGGAATAGCATTGAATCTATAAATTACTTTGGGCAATATGGCCATTTTCATGATATTGATTCTTCCTATCCATGAGGATAGAATTTCGTTTGTTTGTTTGTTTGTGTTCTCTCTTATTTCCTTGAGCAGGGGTGTGTAGTTCTTGAAGAGGTCCTTTACATCCCTTGTTAACTGTATTCCTAGACATTTTATTCTCTTTTTAGCAATTATGAATGAAAGTTAATTCATGATATGGCTCTCTGATGATCTATTGTTGGTGTATAGGAATGCTTGTGATCTTTGCACATTGATTTTGTATCCTGAGACTTTGCTGAAGTTGCCTATCAGCTTGAGGAGTTTTGGGTCTGAGACAATGTGACTTTCTAAATGTAGAATCATGTTGTGTGCAAACAGATACAATTCGACTTTTTCTCTTCCTATTTGAATACACTTTATTTCTTTTTCTTGCCTGATTGCCCTGGCCAGAACTTCCAATACTATTTTGAATAAGAGTGGAGAGATTGGGCATCCTTGTCTTGTGCTGGTTTTCAAAGGGAGTGCTTCCAGCTTTTGCCAATTCAGTATGATATTGGCTGTGGGTTTGTCATAAGTAGCGCTTATTATTTAGAGATATGTTCCATCAATAACTAGTTTATTGAGGGTTTTTGACATAAAGCAATGTTGAATTTTATCAAAAGCCTTTTCTGTATCTATTGAGATAATCATGTGATTTTTGTCATTGGTTCTTTTTATGTGATGGATTAAGTTTATTGAGTTGCATATGTTGAAGCAGGCTTGCATCCCAGGGATGAAGCCAACATGATCGTGGTGGGTAAACTTTTTGATGTGCTGCTGGGTTCAGTTTGCCAGTTTTTATTGAGGATTTTTGCATTGATATTCATTAGGGATATTGGTACGAAGTTTTATTTTTTTGTTGTTGTTGTGTCTCTGCCAGGTTTTGGTATCAGGTTAATGCTAGCCTCATAAAATGAGTTAGGGAGGAGTCCCCCCTTTTCAATTGTTTGGAATAGTTTCAGAAGGAATGGTATCAGCTTTCTTTGAACCTCTGGTAGAATTCGGCTGTGAATTCATCTAATTCTCGGCTTTTTATGGTTGGTAGGCTATTAATTACTGTCTCCATTTCCGAACTTTTTATTGATCTATTCAGGGATTCAACTTCTTCCTGGTTTAGTCTGGGAGGATGTATATGTACAGGAATTCATCCATTTCTTCTAGATGTTCCAGTTTATTCGCGTAGAGGTGTTTATAATATGCTTTGATGATAGTTCATACTTGTGTGGGGTCAGTGGTGATATCCCCTTTATAATTTTTATTGTGTCTATTTGATTCCTCTCTCTTTTCTTCTTTATTAGTCTTTCTAGTGGTCTACTTTGTTAATTTTTTCAAAAACAAAAAAAAACACCAAAAAACAAATCCTGAATTTATTGATTTTTTGAAGGGTTTTTCTTGTCTCCATCTTCTTCACTTCTGCTCTGATCTTAATTATTTCTTGTCTTCTTCAAGCTTTTGGAATTGTTTGCTCCTGCATCTTTAGCTCTTTTAAGTGTGTTAGGGTGTCAGTTTGAGATCTTTCCAGCTTTCTGATGTAGGCATTTAGTGCTACATATTTCTCATTGATTTCAAATAACTTCTTTATTTCTGCCTTAATTTCATTATTTACTCAGGAGTCATTCAGGAGCAGGTTGGTCAATTTCCATGTAGTTGTGTGGTTTTGAGTGAGTTTCTGAATCCTGAGTTCTAATTTGATTGCACTGTGGTCTGAGAGACTGTTTGTTATGACTTCAGTTCTTTTGCATTTGCTGAGGAATGTTTTACTTCCAATTATGTGGTTTATTTTAGAATAATTGCCATGTGACGCTAAGAAGAATGTTTATTCTGTTGATTTGGCATGGAGAGTTCTGTAGACATCTATTAGGTCCATTTGATCCAGAGCTGTGTTCAAGTCCTGAATATCCTTGTTAAGTTTCTTACTTATTGACCTGTCTAACATTGACAGTGGGGTGTTACAGTCTACCATTATTATTGTGTAAGAGTCTAAGTCTCTTTGCAGGTCTCTAAGAACCTGTTTTATGAATCTGGGTGCTCCTGTATTGGGTGCATATATATTTAGGTTAGTTAGCTCTTCTTGTTGAATTGATTCCTTTACCATTATATAATACCCTTCTTTGTCTTTTTTGATCTTTGTTTGTTTAAAGTCTGCTTTGTCAGAGACCTTGGTGCTGCAAAATACGTGGTTTCAAAATTTGTAGTGGCTGATTAGTATTCCACTGCGCATATGTACCACAGTTTTAATCCAAGCTGTTGATAGGCACTTTAGTTTATTCCACACATTTGCTATTGTGTATAGTGCTGCAATAAACACATGAGTACAGGTATCCTTTTGATATAATGATTTCTTTTCCTTTGGGTAAATATACAGTAGTAGGATTGCTGGATCAAACAACAGCACATTTTTAAATTCTTTGAGATATCTCCCTACTGTTTCCCATTGAGGTTGTACTAATTTACATTCCCATCAAAAGGGTATGACTTCTTTTCACTGTAATTTTCTCTGTAAACATCTGTTATTATTACTCCTTTTAATAATAACATTCTGATTGGTGTAAGTTTAATATCCCATTGTGTTTTTAATTTGCATTGCTCTAATGATTAGCAATAATGTGCATTTTTTCTTAGACTTGTTGGCCATTTGTATGTATTCTTTTGAAAAATATATATTCATCTTCTTTGCCCACTTTTTAATGGGATTATTTGTTTGTTGTTGAGTTGTTTCAGTTCCTTGTCTATGTTGGATATTAATCTCCTGTTGGATGTGTAGTTTGCAAATGTTTTTCTTATTCTTCATGTTGTCTGTTTACTCTGTTAGTTATTTATATGCAGAAGCTTTTTAGTTTAACAAATCCCATTTGTCTATTTTTGGTTTTGTTGCCTCTGCTTTTGCTTCATGAATTCTTTGCTGATGTTAACATCAAGAACTTTCCCTAGGTTTTCTTCTAGGATATTTATAGTTTCAAGTCTTACATTTAAGATTTTAATCCATCTTGAGCTGATTTTTGCATAAGGTGAAAAAAATAGGATTCAAATTATATTCTTCTGCATATGACTATCCAATATTCTCAGCACCATTTATTGAAAAGGGTGCCCTTTCTGTAATGTACTCTCTTGTCAACGTTGTCAAAGAGCAGTTGGCTGTGTGTGGCTTTATTGCTGGAATATATTTAACCAAGAAGGTGAAAGATTTCTATGAGAGACACTACAAAACTCTGTTAAAGAAATTGTAGATGACACATATTTTAAAAATCCCATACTTATGGATTGAAAGGATTAGTATTATTAATATAACTATACTGCCCAAAGGAATATACAGATTAAAAACAATTCCTATCAAAATAATAATGTCATTTTTCACAGAATTAGAAAAAAAAATCCTAAAATCCATATGGAAATGAAAAATGCTTAAATAGCCTAAGTAGTCCTAAGCAAAAAGAAAAATACATAGAGTCATCGTATTACCTGACCTCAAATTATATTTCAAGGCTATAGTAACAGAAACAGGATGGTAGTGGTAGGAAAATAGATCAACATGTTTTCTTTAAGATACTAGAATAAAGTGTTGTGTTGATGATAAGACCAGTAATTCACATTTACATAATAAATCACATCATCTTATTTGACTCAACCTGTGAGTCAACAACCTGTGTTTAGATAAGTAGATTTATTGACTCATAGATGCTGTAATATACTTATTTTCATACCTCTTGTGAAAAGTGGAATCAGACCTCACATTTAGGATGAGTACCATTACTTAGATCCATGCTTTCTCTTCTATATTAGAGCTGCTCTCAGAAGTTTATCATCTGCCCTCTCACTTAAGCCATTCACTAACCCTGATGGGAGGTAGGATTGGTATAATTGCCTCCATCTCATATATGTGACAACTGATGCACAAAGAGAGTCAATGATAGAGGTTAGTGACAGGGCCATAATTGGAATTCATTTATATGAACTCAAGATACCTTTCAAAATCAGAGCAATCTCCTGCCGAATAAAATAAGAAGTCTTTACTTGAGTTACTGCAATTTCTTATGAAGGCCATATGGAAGTTTTCAGGTAGATAATCTACCATTTCCCGAGCATGTATTTAATACTCAGAGTAATACTAAGACTGAAGTTACTGTTAAGCTTTGATAAATAGAGAGTAATATAATGTTTATTTCTTACCATGTGTGTTCATGTGTTTAAAACACAAACTCAGTGACTTCCTGTGAGAATTATTTTCTTATTCACATTATATGTCCATTTGTGTGAGCCAACTACTTATTCAAGAACCCAGTATGAAGAATCAGCCTCTATTTGGAACATGCAATCCTCATTTCAGAGGGAAAAGAGGAAGTCAGCTTGTAGAAAATGACTTTTGAAACTTCTGCTCAAACTTGGCAAATGTCTTATCTGCTCATTCCATTGGCCAAAGCAAGTCACATGGTCAAGCTCAGTGTCAGTGAGGTGGGCATTTATACTTTTCCTACAGTAGGCAATACAACTGTTGGGAATCATTGGGAATGTAATCCTCTTATAGGAAGGGAGTAAATAGTTACGAACAATAACAGCTACACATGGTGTTTAAGTAATACATGATGGAATTGGACTTTTAATCTGGGTCTGTAGACTTTACAATCTTGCTGCCTTTTAAAAATAGCTTATTTTATAGAATAAAATAAGATTATAAAATATATGCATTACCCTGACTCATTCTTCTTACGGTGAAATGCACAGAGTAGGATTTCAATTCATTATTATAGAGGACTTGCTCATGCTTAATCATAAATACTAATTTCTTTTTTTTAAATGAATTATTTGCTTTATTTTTTTCATCTTGACAGAAATTGCATGTGCACATTTTATATGACATTAAATAAGATGTTTAGAAAACAGTAAGTGGTTAATATGACAGCTCTTTTCACAGTTTGTTAATTTAACCAAGGTTTTTTTTCATCAAAAAAGCTAACTATGCCTGAGAACATTACCAAATAATTAAATCAAAGTTCTCTGTTTTCTGGGTTGTGACTCTCAAAATGCTGTAGGCTAGATCTTTAAATAGAAACACAAAAATATACAGCTTGAAAGGATTAACCACCCATTTCAAGAAGCCAATATCTTGCTGAATCACTGAGTGACCAAGTGTAGAGGAGTCATGAGGTTGGAAATTGAATATAATAAAAGTCAATACAACAGCCTTTTCTTTCTTGTGTCAAGAAAACATTTTGACATTGTGAAGGAAAAGTTTGTCTTCCCCTTTCAGGTTCTTCCTGTCCTCTGTACCCATCTGGTATAATTAGGAATAATTAGTAATCTTCCTCCACTGTGTCACTCCTCTGTCAGTCCTGATACACCACAAGCATGTGCATTTTGAGAATAATTCAGGTATTGCTAGGCAAGTTTAGGTAGTTAGATGCAAAGACAGAAGAAAGGGAACATTTAGCACAGTGAGTTCTCCACTCTGTCCTAGGCTCAGAGACAGAGATTTATTTCTTCCTTTTTGTGGACAAAGAGGTAATATAGCTTAGTGGTTAAGAAAATGCATCCCAGTTCTGATCATTTCTACCTGTGTGATCTTGGCCAAGTTACTCTCTGTGTCCCAGATTCTACATTTATAAGATGGAGGTAATAGCAGCTTTGAATTAATGATTAAATGAATTTATGTCTCTATACTTATATTCACATTTATATACATAAATAGCTTAGAATATTTTCTATATAGAATTGGTACTATTTTTAAGTTATTTAATAATAGCTAGCTATAATTGAGAGGAAATATGTATTAGAAAACAACATGTCAACCCATATTAGTCATCTAATGCTGTATTAAAATTACTCTACAATTTAATGACTTAAATCATAATAATCATTTATATTTATCATGATTCCTGTGGAACTTGAGATTGAGTCAGCAGAGAGATTCTAACCTGGGTATGTCTTGTGAGATTGTCGTTTAATGTCAACTGCTGCTATAGTCATCTGAAGGCTGGAAGGGAGCTGCTGATTCACTTCCAATGTAACTCATATGCATGGCTGGTAACATGGTACTTGCTAGTTGAGTGGGGACCTCAATTTCTTTCCATGCAGGTCCTTCAGTGATGCTGCTTGAGTGTTTTCACAGCATGGTAGCTGGTTTACCCCCAACTACCTCTCTTACTCACACACTCATTCCTCCTTGGTGAAAAATGACTTAATCTCTCTCCTTTTCCTTGGAGTGACCTACCTGTGGGAAGCAAATTTTATTGTTTTCTCAATGTTTAAAAGAATGTCAGGAATAAAGTCCCTAAAAAGAGAGACTGGCCCTAGCCTGGTCTAGTACAAACAGGTTTAGGGAGTAAGTTACTCTCATTTTATTTTTTGGGAGGACAGGGGTTTGGGGGACCAAATTATCTTAAAATAAAGTCACATACTTTATCAGTAATTGCAATAATGGTCCTCTTCCGTCTTACTTCTTGTGTTATTTCTGGATTGGTTCAAAGCCCAGGCAGATTGGTATTAATTACTGGCTCACTAAAATTCCCTACAGTGCTCTATTGCCTCTTATTTCCAAATAAACTTTCTCTGTGGTATTGCAGCGATGAGGTACAGGGGGTTACAAACCAAGATAACAATCACATTCCAACAATGGGTTTCCTCATCAAAATGCCTTTATCTATGATAGACATGTTTTTCTTGGGCCTCATGAGATTTTTTGCATGCAATTTGCCTTACTAAAACCCTTCAATTCCTGTTATAGAACATTCTTTATTAATATATTTATTTATTATTTATACTTTCTCTATATCTGAAGATGATTCAGTGTTGCTGTTTAAATATTCTGCCAGACAATAAATGCAAATGACTTATGAATACTCATTCTTTTTCTCTTGCATTACCACATAATCCTATATGTAACTTCAAAGTCTCCAGCTGGGCTTCATAGCATTGTGAAATATTACAAAAAGAGTGGTAGTCAGAAAGTTTCATTTGAGCCCTAGTTTGTGAATTTAGATAACTCATTTATTAATTCATAACTCAATTTATTTGTAATCATATCATCAAAATGCGGTAGTTGTGAGGATTAAAGAAAACCGTATAGGTAAAATAAATGCAAAATTACTATGAAATTGCATTTATAACTAAGCTATTAATATTTAAAAGGATTTACCTAATAGTTGTAATTTTAAGATATTGATCCAAGTCTTTGGTGGTTTACGAAGGGAGTTACATATTCCATTTTAGATGTTAATAGTAATTATTGAGACAATATTTTAAGCACACGTACATCATGATAAATACTATTTAAGATCTTCTTTATAAATATGTTCTTTTAAGATTCTTGAGAGAATAACATAGTTGTTCCTGACTAAAAATATTTTTCAGAAAGTATAGAGTCTCTGATCTATCCTTGTGACTTGTTAATGTAAATAAAATGGTTACATGTATAAGAAACTGTTTAACTTTTTAATATTAAATAAATATTTATATTATTATATATTGTGTATTAAAATATTTGTAGATAAAACAAAAGAAAAGAAAATATTAAGAATGTATGTTCACTACTGATGGCTAGAGTTTATATTTTATGTTATTCTATTAGAAGTTAATTGTGGATTCATGATTATTTATATCCAGTTCTCTTTGACTAGTCTTAAGATTTTTACTCATCTCACTTCAATTCTTTCTCTAAATGGGTTTGCTTGTCTCCATTTTCTTTTTTTTTCTTTTCTTTTTTTTTGTTTTGTTTCATTGCACTTTATTTTACTTTGGAGATATTGTGTTTTTCACAAGCTGAAGGTTTGTAGCTACCCTACGTTGAGCAAGTCTATCAGGACTTTTTTTCAAATTTTATTTTATTTTAAGTTCCAGGATACATATGCAGAACTTGCAGGTTTGTTATATAGGTAAACGTGTGCCATGGTGGTTCGCTCCACCTATCAAACCATCACCTAGGTATGAAGCCCCGCATGCATATAGCTATTTATCCTGATGCATGTCTCCATTTTCATGCAGGGGTAACAAACTGTCGCTGAAGGGCAAAATTTGGCTCAGAAAATTGTTTGAACTTGGTTGCAGATTGCTTACTTTTTAAAGCCAGTATTTTGAATATGGACATTTTATATGAAAATTTATGTTATAAATTATACTGAAAAATTAGAAGGGTGATTTCTCATTTCTGCATGACTAAAATTCACTAGAGACAATTTTCCTCTTTTGAATGAGGTAAGTTCTTTTGAATTCACCATACTAGCCTGTCTCTTCCCACACTGTCCATTTTCTGTAATCTTCTCCTTGTCTATTTCACCTGAGTATCACCTACCTGATTCTTAAAGCATTTGCATTTTGGAGAAGATAGAGGTCAAATTCATCAAAATTGTCTAGATTTCTCCTTTAGGTATTTTTCTCTTTGATTTTTGTTTACTATACTTAGAATATTTCCCTAATTTTGAAGTTATTTTTCTAAGTTAAATCTTAATTATGAAATTATAATTATTTCTATTCTTAACATTCAAAATTCTTACTATTGTTATTTTATGGGTTCCTTGGCTATCAACATATACACATACACAAAAACATCAATTGAGTCTTCACAGTTTAAGAGGAAGAATGTATATACTGATAAGTTTGTGTAGTGGAGGTGCTTTTCAGAAAACCAAACTGATGTTATGAGCATGAAATATTTATAATAACATGCCAAATATTTAAAAATTTGCCTCTCTTGTGCTTGCCTTTCTTAATGTGGTTAGTCTGTCTGTCTGTTTTCTTCTTAAAAATGCTAACCTGCAAAGTAGCTGAAAAAATAGCAAAGCATCATTTATGAACTCAATGGATAGCATCTGGACATTTCATAAACAAATGATTTTAAAATTTGAGCAGGTTGGATATTAGCCCTTTGTCAGATGAGTAGATTGCAAAAATGTTCTCCCATTCTGTAGGTTGCCTGTTCACTCTGATGGTAGTTTCTTTTGCTGTGCAGAAGCTCTTTAGTTTAATTAGATCCCATTTGTCAATTTTGGCTTTTGTTGCCATTGCTTTTGGTGTTTTAGATATGAAGTCCTTGCCCATGCCTATGTCCTGAATGGTATTCCCTAGGTTTTCTTCTAGGGTTTTCACGGTTTTAGATCTAACATTTAAGTCTCTAATCCATCTTGAATTAATTTTTGTATAAGGAGTAAGGAAAGGATCCAGTTTCAGCTTTCTACTTATGACTAGCCAATTTTCCCAGCAAGATTTATTAAATAGGGAATCTTTTCCCCATTTCTTGTTTTTGTCAGGTTTGTCAAAGATCAGATGGCTGTAGATGTGTGGTACTATTTCTGAGGGCTCTGTTCTGTTCCATTGGTCTATATCTCTGTTTTGGTACCAGTACCATGCTGTTTTGGTTACTGTAGCCTTGTAGTATAGTTTGAAGTCAGGTAGCATGATGCCTCCAGCTTTGTTCTTTTGACTTAGGATTGCCTTGGCAATGCAGGCTCTTTTGTGGTTCCATATGAACTTTAAAGCAGTTTTTTCCAATTCTGTGAAGAAAGTCATTGGCAACTTGATGGGAATGGCATCAAATCTATAAATTACCTTGGGCAGTATGGCCATTTTCATGATAGTGATACAAAGAACTCAAACAAATTTACGAGAAAAAAACAAACAACCCCATCAAAAAGTGGGCAAAGGATATGAACAGACATTTCTCAAAAGAAGACATGCATACAGCCAACAGACATATGAAAAAATGCTCATCATCACTGACCATCAGAGAAATACAAATCAAAACCACCATGAGATACCATCTCACACCAGTTAGAATGGCAATCACTAAAAAGTCAGGAAACAACAGGTGCTAGAGAGGATGTGGAGAAATAGGAACACTTTTACACTGTTGGTGGGATTGTAAACTGCTTCAACCGTTGTGGAAAACAGTATAGCGATTCCTCAAGGATCTAGAACTAGAAATACAATATGACCCAGCCATTCCATTACTGGGTATATACCCAAAGGATTGTAAATCATGCTACTATAAAGACACATGCACATGTATGTTTATTGTGGCACTATTCACAATAGCAAAGACTTGGAATCAACCCAGATGTCCATCAGTGACAGACTGGATTAAGAAAATGTGGCACATATACACCATGGAATACTCTGCAGCCATAAAAAAGGATGAGTTCGTGTCCTTTGTAGGGACATGGATGCAGCTGGAAATCATCATTCTTAGCAAACTATCGCAAGAACAGAAAACCAAACACCGCATGTTCTCACTCATTGGTGGGAATTGAACAATGAGATCACTTGGACTCGGGAAGGGGAACATCACACACCGGGGCCTATTATGGGGAGGGGGGAGGTGGGAGGGATTGCACTGGGAGTTATATCTGATGTAAATGATGAGTTGATGGATGCTGACGAGTTGATGGGTGCAGCACACCAACATGGCACAAGTATACCTATGTAAGAAACCTGCACATTGTGCACATATACCCTAGAACTTAAAGTATAATAATAAAAAAAAATTTAGCAGGTTATGGTCAAAGTATTAAGTATCTGTCTTACCATTTTACAGTACATGTTTCTTGTGAAGATTCTTCAGAATACTTGGAATATTCCTGCAGTTACAACTTATTTGTTCAAACTACACATCTATTTTCTC
Source organism: Macaca thibetana thibetana (assembly GCF_024542745.1). Classification (NCBI taxonomy): domain Eukaryota; kingdom Metazoa; phylum Chordata; class Mammalia; order Primates; family Cercopithecidae; genus Macaca; species Macaca thibetana. Next base: position 66,205,738 of record NC_065584.1, read on the forward strand.
ACCAATGGGCTATGAACATTCTAGAAGTGATTCAAGTTTCAGCAAAGTCTTGATAAATAGCCCTGGTCTATGTTATTGAGGCTGTGAAGCTAGTGGCTATCACTCCAATTAGACTTAGGATGAGTGTTCCACTGATATACCTTTCGTTTCGGTTCATATGCAAAGGAACCCCTAAAACGAAGAACACTGCTTCAACATTTGGAAAGAAATTGCCTTGATTCCTATTAGGATTCTCCGTACTCCTGGTGTGCATGAAAGAGAAGACACTTAACATATGCATTGTATCTTTGGATCCTTGTTTCTCTTTGTATCTGGTTAGAATGTGGATATCTGCCTTTTAATTAACTGAAATCTGGTTTGGGATTTTTAAATCTTAGTTTAGTATGCATATTACTCTCCCAGATGATTCCCACATTTGACATAGAAATGTTTCCATCTTGCAATTCAGATAGAAAGTACAATTATTCCATTTCCACTTGAACATTCTACATAGCCTCATCAAAACTTTATTTTTTATCTGTATTTCTATCTTCTGCCTTAGCTTACCATATATTACCATGAGATTTTAAATAATCATTTTTGCTTTTCAAAAAAGTATAAGAATTGAATTATTTTCTATTTACACTTTAAGATTATGTATGTTCAGACAGGTGTCAAAAGGGAGGAAGGGCTGGCTTGACATATTATGGACAAAGGCTTTACTTACAGGAAATTTGTGGAAGGGAGATACTATAACTCAGTCTTTGTATTATCCACTATTATTTTGTAGGATAAAATTGAGTTAAGTACTCATTTATCTCAGTTACTAAAGAAACATTATTAAGGATAATTATTTACATAAAGAATACTGTGAATTGATGATACTGTCCCATAAATTTATTATTGTCTTCAATATTTTCTGAGACTGTTTCCTGTTTTCAGCTCTATACAATGATACCAATTAGGAACAAGCATAAACTACTTTAATAAAGTGGTCTTGTTAAGTAACTATGTATAATAAGATTGGGGAGGAGGAAATGAAAATTTATTTCATTTATTTTCAATAAGAATAGTGTATAAACTAGCACCTAATTTGCTGAATTTGTTGGAAGGGCATTATCAAATATTAACAAGTGTTATGGGTCATATGTTTGTATACTCCTAAAATTCATATGTTGAAACCTAATTCCCAATGTGATTGCATTAGGAAGAGGGGCTCTTGAGAGATTATTCAGTCATAAGGGTGGAGCCCTCATGAATGGGATTACTGCCCTTATAAAGAGCTAAAGAGACCATAGCTTCCTATTTACCATGCAAAGACACAAGAAGGAGCCACTACCAACTATGAACCAGAAAGTAGGCCCTCACCAGGCACCAAATCTGCCTCCATCTCAGACTTCTCAGCCTCCAGAACTGTAAGAAATAAATCTCTGTTCTTTATAAGCTAGTGAGTCCATGGTATTTTGTTATAGCAGCACAAATGGACTGAGACAACAAATAAACCGTCTATTAAATTAAATATTTGTCCACAAAATCTGACTTGTTTGGTAAAGTATTGGCAGCATATCATAACACTTTATTCGAACTCTATTCAGTCTCTCTGTTCATAGCACATGTTCAACCGTCCTTTTTTCCCTTTTCTCTGTAGCAAAACTACAAACCCCTTACTTTAGATAAAGGTTCCATTTAAGTAACCACTTTAGAGATATATACTTTCTGATTGAATCCAGCTTAGCCAGTTCATAGATACTTCATTTCTAGTACCAACTGTCAGTCTCCTAATATTCTTTCAGACTGCCTGACACCAGGGTGTTACTCGTTTTTGATAACATTGCATTCACCTTAGAAAAAGGCCCTCGTTAGATCCATAGCCTCAGCTGCTTAGCTGTTTTCTCCATGATTGACTCGTTTTTTCAACAGCAGTGACAGACTTTTCTTTTTATCTCCAAAGTGGGGAAATATTCAAGGTTGTATATTGGAGATTTAAAAATATATATTTTTATTAAATATTTATATGTGCATATCCCTTTTAATGATAAAATAAATCTTATTCAATTAAATTAAAACACAAATATGAGAAGATTAAATTTAATATATATATATGAAACCGTGAAAAACTACTCTATATAAAACTGTAGCTAATGTTATTACTCTTATATCTGTGGTTGATGTAGTTATACATATATAATTATATATAATTCACATTTTGCTTTTTTCCTTCATTCTGCCCTTAATATTTCTAGATTCTCTGAAGTCTGTTTCACATATGCTCACAGACTATTTTCAGTAATGATGTGGCAACTTTGGTTTTCTTTCAATTCTTTTTCCCAGCCCCATTGGACATGGACAGATCATGACCCCTAGGCACCACCAACCCTATTGCTTTTTGCTATGGCTCCTGCCTGCTCACTGATGCATTATTAGGGTTCACTGTATTTTGCACAAACACCACATTATCAGGCAAGCTCTGTGGTTTCCTGTCTTCATTCATCACAGCCTTCAGAGACAAAGTGCCCTTCAAGTTGGAAGAACTTTATAGTCACGAGCAGTCTGAGATTTGGTCATGTAAGAAGAAAAGATCACCATCTATGAACAAGTGAGGTGTAATTGGTTGTTGATTAGAGGGAGTTTAGGAATATAATGACTGGTCAAGTCAGAGGCATAGGGGATGAGTGAAGGCAGCTGAGGAGATGGAGACATGTTATGATTAAATTTTTTTGTTTCATACAGTTTTCTAGGCTGACCACGATGGCTCACACCTGTAATCTCAGAACTTTGGAAGGTCAAGGCGGGTGGATCTCTTAAGCCTAGGAGTTCAAGACCAGTTGGGCAACATGGTGAAAACCTGTCTCTACAAAAATATAAAAATTAGCGAGGTGTGGTGTTACGTGTCTGTGGAACCAGCTACTTGGGAGGCTTAGCTGGGAGGATCACTTGAGCCTGGGATGTTGAGGTTGCAGCGAGCCATGATGGCACCACTGCACTCCAGCCTGAGTGACAGACTGAGACCTCATCTCAAAAAAAAAAAAAAAAAAGAAAAGAGAAAAAAAAAACAGGAGTAGTATGCAATAGTATGCAGCTCCAGGCTGAAGCCAAAAAGTGAGCCCCATTTAGCTCTGCCAAGACCATGCAGCTGTCCAGTCTCTACATACCTGATCTATAAGGAAGCCTGGGACCATGGGAGGTGGGAGAGTAGATTTTTCTGCCAGATGCTCTGTGCTCATGCTATGGTCCTGTCTCCCTAGTTGATTTGCCTTCTCTGTCTTCTGGGCTGCATTTGACAATGCACGCTACAGGAGAATAATCAAATCAGTGTTTAAAATAGAAATACAAACATTTTAATAGAAGACTCTTTAAATTTTCAAATATAACAGCATGAGGCTGGTCTTTCAATGTAAGGGTTCAGGACCGAGAGACAAATCTAAATGTCAGGCACCATGTTTTCTTCAAAGTCACCTAGCCCTGCTTAAGACTAAAAATTTGACATTAAGTCAAGCTCATCTGAGTATTTTTTTTTTTAATAGATTGAGTTATCTCCCACAAAATCCTAAGTAATTTATGCAAAGAGATTTCAGTTGGGCAGGTGCCAATTATCTCCAGATATGTCCAGATTGAGCTGCAAATAAAGCTTAGACCATAGGAGAGACATCTGCTACATTTATATTGTGTAAATACTCTGCATTTATCAATGTGGCTTAGTTTATACATCCATAATTTTAATGAATTTCAGTTAGTCATTTCTCTATTTAGCTTTTGGGTCTCATTTACAAATTGTATCTTTATAAGTAGCAAAACCCTTTTTTCAGTTATTTGCTTGTTGGTCTATCTTCAAAGAGAAGTAACTAGAGCAAAACTAATGAAAAGTTTTAAGACACATGTTATACATTCTCCTTCTTTCATTCACAAAATATATTGATGATATAAAACTTCAAGGCATTCAATTATAAGCTGAATACACAATGGTAGGCAAAATTGACATGCTTTCTATATTTATGATGTCAATCATGTAAACAGAGAAAAATTATGAGAAAACTAGATATGTGCAAATACAAATGATTATAATAATAAAATTAGGTAAAAAAAAAAAAAAAAAGAGAGAGAGAGTATGCTAATTTGGACCTAGAAATCTAAAGAGTAATCTAAGGTTTAAACCACCAGTCTGTCTGCTAGGCAAAGAGCCAAGGGGGAAGTGCTGCAGTAGAAAGGCTATATTTTAATTGAAATTGGGTCAGTGTGTCTGTCAGGTAGTGAACCAGACAAGAGATGTGTGAGAAGGGGTGGTAGAGGTAGGCAGGAGGTTATGCGGGTATGTAGTGGCTTACAGGCCAGTGCAATATTTAAGAAGTTATTCCTCAGTGCAGGGGAAACAATTGACAGGTTTTAAGTGGAGTATGGAGGGATAAAAATCTTACTAGTCTTTGATTAAGATCATTTTGACTTTTTATGTATGATAATCACATGAGGTAATGGAGTGGGGGGTGAAAACATTTAAAAATTAGAGAAGCCAATTAGAATACATTTACAGTAGCTCACATAGGAGGTGACAGTGAATTATTCTGTGTTAGTGGGAGAATGGAAATAGATGAAGTGCAGGTATGAGAATAAGATTTTGGGGGTAGAATTTAAAGAGTCTAGTATGGCCAGGTGTTAAAATTCTTTCACATCTGTGGTTTGAGCAAATAGAGAGTTGGAAAAATCACTATAGAAATTTGATAAATATTTTCTATCTCATTTAAAGTTGAGAATACTGAAAATCCATCTGTAAGTGCATTTCTGCATTAGGATATAAATGCTCAATTGTGCATTTGGGAAAACCATTTATTAGTACAATATGTGTGCCAGACATTTTACTAAGCATTAAAGATATAAAAATGAATAAGATATGGTCCTACCTTAAGAAGCCATCATTATTCTGCAAAAGATAGACAAACAATTTTGTGCAAGCAAATTTTATTCATAAATATTTATGAAATGATCCAAACAAATTATAATCAAAACAAATCCACTGATGTACATAAATGATAGTGCATCATGACCTAGTTTGTTTTGTCCTAGGATGCAAAGGTCAATTAACATTGGAAAATATGTAACATATTAATGGATAAAACATGTATAATCATCTCAATGAGAGCTTTAAAAGATTCTGATAAACTGCAATAACCTTTTCATGATTAAAAAAACTCTTAATTAAATTTAGAAGAAAATTCCATTCACTTGCTAAGAATAGATATTTCTATTCTAATAGATATTGCTAATAGATATTTCTATTAAGACCTACAGCATATATTATTTTAATGGAAGAATTTTATAAGCAATCCTCTTAGAATTAGGAAAAAGTGTACCCCCTGTCCCACTTTTATTTAACACCATACTAGAGACCCTAAACAATACTGGAAGACAAGAAAAATAAATTCCACATAGGAAAAACAAAATAGGATTTTATGCTCTTTTATATGAGTTTGGGCTAAGCTTTCAGAGGTAACATAAAAATGCTCCAAGTTCCAGTGTCATAACACAAGAAATATTTACTTCTTCATCACATAATATTGAATTCAGTAGGTCAAGAGTGTCAAGGGTATATTTTATGCTACTTGCAAGCTATAAATTAGGCCAATGTATCAGAAAAAATGAACTTTATTCCTCATGGCAGCAAGCAGCATGCACATCATGTTTGTTTAGTTCCTATTGCCCCACTTCCCCAGAACAACTCAAAGAAGGCCAGGTAACATCTCATACTAAGGGAGCTACATAACAGGGAGGAACCCTGAATTAGAAAACCTGAATATTATACTGGAGAATAAGCATGCCTGGCCTGTGATACAGCATGAGAGTATCTCTGTCCTCCAATCTTGTTTGCCATACATAGTCCTTGGAAATGTAGTCCAGACAAATGCAATCAATGCCTCTGCTCTTCAAACATGCAAAAATGCAAGAGGCCAATGGAGAATAATGGTCTCCCAATAGAGTAAAATCATCCTCCTAATCTCATCTTTAAGGATTCAAACTCTCTTCATTTTGTAACACTCCTCCATCTCCCACACAAAACTTGTCGCTAAGTCTGGGGAAGAGAATGTGAAGAAATCACACCCACTCTCAAATACTTCATCCAAAAGTATCAAGCAATACTTTATCTTACAGACTCTGCCCTGCTCCCTAAAATGAGAGTGTCTTAGTCCATTTGGGCTGCTATAACAAAATTCTATAAACCAGGTGGCTTATATACAACAGAAATTTACTTCTCATGATTCTGGAAGCCGGGAAGTTCAAGACCAAGGTAGACTGAGTGTCTAGTGAGGGCTTTTTTTCCATTATATAGATGGTGCCTTCCTGCTGTGACTTCACGTTGTAGAAGGGGCACAGAGCTCTCAAGGGTTCCTTTTATAAAGGGTACTAGTCCCGTTCATGAGGACTCTCCCCTCAAGGCCTAATTACCTTCCAAAGGTCTTGTCCTTTACTAACATCACCTTGGGGACAGGTTTTGACATATGAATTTTGGGGGGACACAAATATTCAGACTGTAATAGAGAGTATATGGATTATTTGGTTGATGTACTGTGCCTGCCATGATTTTAAATCACTATCCCACGAAGTTTCTAAGAAATTTATTTAGTTGATTTTAAATATTGATATTTAAAAGCAAAGGCCTAAGAAGAACCAAGATTCTCCTAAAGAAGAATAAGGTGGAAGGTTTGTGATGTTTACCAGATATCTCCCTATATTTATGCCTATTAAAACCTAAAGTAAAGGCCATGAAGTTTTAGCATAAGCAAAACAAAATACAAAGACTAGAAAAACCTATGCCTATATAGAAACCTAACATATGACAGATACGTTAGATGACTGAGGAAAGGAAGTTCCATTCATGTAAGGGTGTTGATAAATTAACCAAATCATAGACAAAAATAAATTCATTTCTTAATGAAAATGAATAAAACTTTTTTGAGATTTAGTAAATATATAGGGAAAAAGATGAGGAAATTAAAACAAATAGAATAAAATATTTTTGAAAAGATGTTTAACTTTATTAGTAATCAGATCAACGGAAATTAATACAAAATGTTCCTATTCTCATGATCCAGATTGGTAAAAGTTTAAAAGTCTTAAAATATCAATGTTGATAATGACATAAAATATTGAGAACTTATTTGGTTTATGTGTGAGTGCGAACTAGGACAATAAGAATCTAGAACAGCTTGAGTACCCACAAACCTTGTCACTGAAGGCTACAGTTCTCTTTGTATCTAATTAAACTTGAAAGGCCGTCTAAGCCATAAAGGCTACAACTCTTAGGTAAGTCCTAGTGCTGAAGCAAGCCCAAAGACTGGACTGACAAGGCATGCCACCTACTGAAACACCATCTGGGTGGCTAAGGAAGTGCTGGCATCACCACTTCCCTAACTCCAGGCTGCACAGATGGTGGCTCCAGAAGAGACTCCTTCCTTCTGCTTAAGCAGAGGAGAGGGAACAGTGGAGAGGGCTCTGTCTCGCATCTTGGATACCAGCTCAGCCACAGCAGGATAGGGCACTGGTCAGAGTCAAGATTAAGAATCATTGAGTTATGGTTCATATATACCAGTATAAATCTGATATGGGAAAATTTAAAATAATATTTCAGATACGACATAGCAATGAAAAAAATATGCAATAGAAGAATTAGAATACTTGGGAGTGGACTCTTGCATATACTATACTAAGTGATTGTATGGCCTTAAATAACTTCCTTGAAGTAAACTCAACCTGTGTTTTCTTACCATTTTCATGAGACTACTGGATTTTTTTTTAAGAAAAACATTTAAAATACTTTTTATAATAACGACAGAAAATAGCAAACAACTAAGGATAAGTCTAAGTAATTTCAATAAAAATAGTACATTAATTTATTAAAAATTAACTTCATTTCACACCCTCCCCTAAACAAATAGTCTTCTGGGTGAGAAATAATAAATTTATCAGAATACAATATAGAATATGCTTAATGATCTTCATGCAGGTAAAAACTTATTTGAAACTTTATAAAAAGTAGTAAACACTAAAAAATTTGCAAATTAGACTAAGATTAAAAGAGAGACTCTGTATATCCGAAGATATCATTTCGAAAGTGAAAATTTAAGCCACCATGTAAGAAATTACTTTTCAAATGCATATTAAGAACTTCTAAAATTAGTAAGAGAAAGTCAGAAATTACTAAATAAAAATACTGGCAAGAACTTAAATAGGAATACAAGAGAATATTCATGTGGTCAAAAGATAAGAAAACTCATCAAATTTCACTAGACATCAAGAAAATACAAATTAAAGTTACAATGGGAAACCACTGCAAGTTCGCCAAAATGATTCGGATTAAACAAGGGCAATGCATGGTTTTAGGGAGTAAAGTAACAGAAACTCAGGCACTGCTGATGGAAGTTTAAATTGTGCAGGGTACCTGGGAAACGAATGTGTGGGCCATCACACAATTGGTTGAGAAGTTTGGAATTCAAAATCTCCTTGAATTTTTCTTGCTAATAGAAGAAGCAATCTACTCCTCCCTTTCCTTGAAAGTCTTGGCTATGGAATTTGCCTCACAGCAGGATGCCAGTTTTTCTCAGAACGCAACCTTCACCTCCTCCAGGTCCAAGAGAATTAAACCCCAGGACAGACAAAAGCAAAACACTAGAATTGTATGGGAAGGTATTGCCTGGGAAGATTTCAGATACAGTGAAAAAAGACATAGGACTTTATCATTTTGTATTGGAAGGAGGCTGGGGATTGTTACGGATTTATTGTGACCCATCCCCAAAAAACTTATGTTGAAGTTCTAACCCTCAGTACCTCAGAATGTTATCATATTTGGAAATTGGGCCTTCATAGAAGTAATCAAGATAAAATGAAGTTGTTAAAGTGGGCTCTAATATAATATTACTGGATATCTTTATAAAAAGAGGAAATGTGAACCAAAGAAGACAACCATGCACAGAGGGAAGATAAAGTGAAGTCAGAGAGAGGGAAGATAAAGTGAAGTCAAAGAGAGGGAAGATAAAGTGAAGACAGAAAGAGAGAAGATGGCCACAAAACTGGCTGATGCATCTAAAGGCCAAGGAACGCTAAGAATTGCAAGCAAATCCCAGAAACTAAGATGCAAGAAAGCACTTTCCCGTAGAGCCATCAGAGAGAATGTGCTCTGCCAATACCTTGATTTTGGATTTTTAGGTTTTAGAGCTGTGAGAAAATAAAGTTCTGTTATTTTGAGCCACTCAGTTTTTGATACTTTGTTACAGCAACCTTACAAAACTAATATAAGCAACATATATAGTGATGAATTCTATGGGAAGTAGATGAAGGAAGATTGAAATATTAGATTAGATGGAGTCAAATTCATGGGTACACACACCTGGGATTCAGGACTTAAAACAGTAGCTTGAGCAGTTGGAAGTAGTATTAATAATGCACTGAATTGATTAATTGATGCCTGGACTGATTGATGGTCTCATAGTTAATGAGGGTAAAATGCTAGATGTTCCACTGTCATACTGGAAAAATAATCTGAATGCTTAGGAAGATGATAATTTTTGAAAGGATTATGAGCAAATTGCTTTACTACTCCTTCAGTATACTCTTCAGTAAGGATCAGAGAATATTCTCTTTGCTAGGCTATTATAAAAAGCAGTCATGAAGGGTTCTTGATGAGTACCATGGTAGCTGTCCTGGTAAGCTAGAGTTGACTATGGGGGATGCCCTGATCTTAACGGAAATAATGAGACCTACAGGGATAAAAGTAGATGGAGACAATACAGTAATTAAAATAAGCCATAGGAACAGAATAGTAGCCTATTTTGATTTGTTGGGATTTTTGGCACTGACAAATTGATCATGAGATCTCCAGAAAGGAGCAATGATAGTTAACTTATATAGATATATTGATTATTGATTATATTTTGTTACATACTTTACAAATTACCCCAATATTTAGCAATTTAAAATAACACATTTATTAACTCATAATTTTTGAGGGTCGGAAATGTAGGAGCAGCTTATCTGCATGTGTCTGTTTTCCACGTCTCTCATGAGGTTGCTGTGAACATGTCAGCCAGGAATGTATTCATCTGAAGGCCTGACTGAGGCTGGAGAATCCACTTCCAAGATAGCTTGCCTACATGACTATTGACAGAAGGCCTCAGTTTCTTGACACATGGGACTCTCTATAGGTTACCTGAGTTTCCGTCATGACATGGCAGCTGACTTCCCTAGAAGGAATAATCTGAGAAAGTCAGCAAGGAAGAAACCAAAACGCTTTTTATGACCTCGTCTCTGAAGTTATATCTTATCAGTTCTGCTATATATTTTTTTTCATTACAAATGGAGTCACTAAATACAGCCTATAACCAACAGGAGGAGAATTAGACTCCATCTTGATGGAAGTATTGGTACATTTATTTTGTAGATAGACACCTAACTTGAGTCTCCATAGTGTAAATTCAAGGATTTCTGCTGAGTTTTTGTGTGTTCGTTCACAGACTTGAAGCCTTTTGAGTAACTGGAAGAACAGAGTACTTTGAGTAAAGATCCTGTAACAAAACCAAGGGGTGTGTGTGTGTGTGTGTGTGTGTGTGTGTATTTTTTCATTCACTAGGGTGACTGCGCACTGAAGAAAGGGAAACGAGGAGACTTTCAGGAGGACAAGAGATATTGGTTCTGATCTCCTGCTAATCCCCAAAAACTCAAAATGACATCATGGTGTACTGTTCAAAGTGCTGGCAAAGGAGGGCTGGTGATACTAGACTTTGTGTGTCTCCATTTTACATTTTTTTTTTTTTTTTTTTTTTTTGAGATGGAGTCTCGCTCTGTCGCCCAGGCTGGAGTGCAGTGGCACGATATTTGCTCACTGCAAGCTCCGCCTGCTGGGTTCACACCATTCTCTTGCGTCAGCCTCCCAAGTAGCTGGGACTACAGGCGCCCGCCACCCCTCCCGGCTAATTTTTGTATTTTGTTTAGTAGAGACGGGGTTACATCCTGTTAGCCAGGATGGTCTCGATGTCCTGACCTCGTGATCCGCCGGCCTCTGCCTCCCAAAGTGCCGGGATCACAGGAGTGAGCCACTGAGCCGTGACGTCCCCATTTTACTTTATGGAATACAAGACTGACGGGGCAGCAGCTGCCCAGGCCATGCTTTATTTTAGCAGAGGTGGAAGTGTTTATTCAGACAAATGACAAGAATAGATACCAACAGATAAAAGTACTGGACTCTGCTAGATACTTCCTGATTGATACTTCTGACCCACCAGCACTCTGCTTCATTCTGGTTTGTGCCTGGGGAGGCTTTAACTTTAGAGATTGCATCAGCAAGCAATTGCCCTCTGGATCCCAGTTAGATTTAACCAATGGCAAGCACTAGTGAAAAATCAGCGGGTGATAGGAAAGTAAAGTTTAGATATTTATTTTCCTGAATTCATGTTTATTTCTCCATCTTTTTTCTCTTTCTTCAGATAGGCAGTGGCTGGTTTTCATTATTGAAAGCCAGAGCTGCTATAGTTGTAGCACTCCCCCTGGGTAACTAAGGTAACTATTCCCTATGGATAATCAACTACACTGGGATACGTTGAATTTGAAAGGTGACTGTCTTTGGTAGGTGAATTTGAAAGGTAACTACCTCAACAGACAGTTAGATACATGGTTTTGATTTTCAGTTGTGATATAAGACCTGTTGAAAAAAATATGAGTGTTATCAGCTTAATGACGGTAGTTAAAAGTCATGCAGGATGATGGAGGATACTCACAGAAAGTGTACACAATGAGAAAAGAAGGAGGCTGGTAGCTGACACTTGGGGAAAACTCATGGGCTATTTAGGGGGTAAGTCCAGGAGCAAGTAGTTGCAAAGGAGTTTAAAAAGCCATGACTAGAATAATAAAAAGAACCAGTGTCAATATATGCCAAAAGAACATTTCTAAAATAAGAGAGTTGTCAGTGTTGTAAAATGAGATAGAAAGTAGGATAAGAACTCAAAAATATTCAGTGAATTTGGAAGGAAGAACTAGTGAACTTGGTAAGAACAATGTCAAAGAATTAATGGTGGCAGGACACAGAGTCCAATGGTTTGAGATAAAGAGTAAATAAGTGGTGAAAAAGTAAAAACTGGGAATGTTTATTTCATGAGTCTTGTATGTGAATGGGAAGAGAAAAGACTGAAACTAGAGGATTGAGAGATTCATTTGAGGGGTGGTGGTGCGAGGGGATACTCGTGAATGTGTGTAAAAGATAGGTGGGAAGAAATAAAGAAGGAAACGTCTATGGTACAAGAAATGGCGCTTTTAATTGACTTTCCTATCCTCCATTTTTTAAGAAACATGCATTTCCGTCTCTTCAGTTCTCTGGTTCATAGTATCTGTATCAGTGGCTATTGATTTCTTTGTATGTGATTGGTTTATATTTTGACTATAAACACTCTCCACTGGTTTTTACTATCCATTTATTATCTAGGCATTCAAGCCTGCCTAATAATCCTATGCTGGATTAGTTGAGTCATGTATTTGATATCTCTAAATTTTTGGTAAAGTAGACCCAAATTCTCATCCTAAGCTAAAATAGCAGGAGAAGAGGGTTTACTACTTAACAACGGTGAGAACCAATGCCTCTTTTTCTCAGATGAACTTTAAGTGATATTAATAATCCAACTATTCATTAGAAGAGAAAAACAGACAATCTATGGTATAAAAGAAAAAAATTATTCTGACACATTAAAACAGTAAAGAAGAATCTAATCAGGACTATTGCAATAGAAGTCAATTCTACTGTAATAGGGAAGAGAGAGTGACTCCAGCTCCAAATACAGCAAAGACAGCTGGAGATTCATAGCCAAGGAGCAGAATGAGGAAATTAGAGGATGCGAAATTATTATGAGGAGACATCAAGAATAACAGATTCTTACTGAAGGCAGGCCCAAGTGATCAGAAATCAAGGGTAGGGGTTCTTGCTAAACTGCTGTCGCGATATTTACTGAAAACAGACCTAATTGAGAAGAGGGCTTAGAGGAACCTAATTTAGTTTGAAGAAAAAGATAATCTTCGTCAGGGATGATGGTGAAATAAACTAGTTGAAATGAGCTGATTCTGGTTAAAAACGTATCTGCTAATGGAAGGCAGGCAATTTTGTGCTGTCTAATATTTTATGATTGAATAATATGAAAATTTATCTTGTACCAAAAACTATAATATTATGATCATAAGAGTTCATGTTTTCAAAGAAACAATAAAATAAAATAACATCCAATGCATTGTCTTTTATTATTTAATAGATTAAATGGAGCTATGTGAAAAATTAAGAACCACATTGTTCCTTATAAGAAATTCCCCCTCTCATACAAACTACATAGATAAGCCATTTTTACATGAACCTGTTCAGCTGTTTTTTTCCTTGCTTGCCCATTGTTTACTATTATAAATAATAAAATAGAAATACTTTAAGAGAGTAAGTCACAAAGGAAATAAGTGCAAAAATTCAGTCAAATAAAATGGACTTTTCTGGTTATCTTAGGATGCTGTTTCTTTCCCATATATTATTTGGTGATACGGAATATGCAAATAAGTTGTTTAAATAATTTTGTATTGAATGTATATCCTACTGCTTAGAATCCTGAGAAAGAAGGTCTCAGAAGAAAAGTACTAGAAGGTCTCAGAAGGAAGAACTATTAAGCAATGGAACTTACTAGTTCTTACTATTGTTCTGTTTCTGTTAGACTTAGTAGATTACAATAGATTTAATATCCTATTTACTTGACTGTCAAATGCAAAAAGCACAGAAATAAGTTATACATTTTTGAAGCTTGGTAAGGTAGACAACTTTGTTCTTAAACATTTTTAGTATGACATTCATTAATTGCTTTGAAACTGAAAGATAGTAGGAACTAAATTAGCCTTTACAATTCTGATTAAGAAAGTAGTGCCTGTAATTCCAGCACTTTGGGAGGCCAAGGTGGGTGGAACATGAGGTCAGGAGATCGAGACCCTGTCTCTACTAAAAATACAAAAAATTAGCCGGGCGTGGTGGTGGGCGCCTGTAATCCCAGCTACTTGGGAGGCTGAGGCAGAAGAATGGCGTGAACTCGGGAGGTGAAGCTTGCAGTGAGCTGAGATTGTGCCACTGCACTCCAGCTTGGGCGACAGAGCAAGACTCCACCTCAAAAAAAAAAAGCTATTAAAGTCAGATTAGCTATAACATCTATGAGTATTTTTCTACTTATGTATGCAATCATTTATGTACTTCAGTGTAGGCAAAACAGTTAATAAAAATATTAAGGGATCTTTTCATAGGGAACTCTTCAAAATCTGTCAACTTTTTATGTTTTCCAATTAAAAAACACTCCCCTCTGGCATTTATATTTCTTTCTTTTCCCATGAAGACCATATTGCATTTTGCAGAATTAAACCAGATGGCCAGTAAAAGGAATCTATCACCAAATTTAACTAGTGCATTCCATAGAAGTCTTTCAATTTCTACATGAAATTTTTATGAAGTGTTTTTCCTTCATACCCTTATATAAATTAGCACAGACCCTGAGGCCCAAAGTTTGAAAAATGTTAGGCCAAACATAAAAAGAACCAGGCCATTGAAAGATAAGAAGCATAAAGTGAAGACATAGCACTAATCTATACTCATGCTTTCAACAAGCATTAACTGCACTGGCTCATATGCTAGTCATGATTATGTTTAGAAGTAGTTAGAGAAGGTTTTAGACTGAGACAGGGTTTAAAAATAATAATTCTATTTAAATAGCTAGCCCAAAGCCTTCTTAATGTTTATTGCCATTGCTTTTTAATGTAAATTGATAATTTAAGTAGTTAGCCTCCTTAGCCAGTTCCCCAGATCTGGTTTCTCTCCATTGCAAATCACTGACTTTTTTTCCCTTCCTCCAAGTTTCCTTACGGAATTAATATTTATAGCTCTGATGGTCTATGAGGGCTCTGTTGAGTCAGTCATTTTCTATCTTCATTTATTGCTGGGTGCAGCTTTAGAAGGTGAGGGGTTGATCAGGTTAGGATTTAGTCTGAGAGGAATTTCTAATCATAGATTTTCTTTAAGAATACAATATGAGAAAGACATTAATAATAAAAGACTTTGTCCCCTTTGCATTTGAAAATGATACTGTGACTGGCATTATCATTCTAGGTTTTGGGGTGTGGCTGAAAACCTGGAGCCTTTTGCAGCAGCTTTCTGTATGCTGTTAGAATATTAAAGAGGACCCTTTGGTCTACAGCTGCTGATACAATTCACTAAGCCTAATGCAGCTTGGAACTGTTTCCCTTTTCTTTTTCAGAAATTAATTCAGAGCATAGAAAGGCTTTGAGAATGAGCATATGTTGGTGCACACATGCTAATACGAAATCAATGAGGAGCCTTTCATAAGTAACAGAATTTGACTCAAGATAAATAATAACAAATTTATTATCAGACACTAGGGATTACAAAGAATTCTGTTTTTAAAAGTTTGGAAAACCTGTGTAGTAGTCAGGATAACCCAGACTGCAAGTCAGGAGCTGATGACTAGTTTCCATATTCATGTTGGAAAGAGAAGCCGAAAACCTTCCTGTCTTTTTGCCATGATGATTGAGATTAAAATTCTATGGAGGGAGAAAGATTGATTTGCCTGTTTTGTGGCACAGTGAATGACAGCTCTACCAGAACACTGTGGAATTGGGAAGGGTAGTACTTAGGATTAACTAATACTAAAGAGAATAGAAGGTACAAGCAGTGGGCTATTGGTCTTATTACGTTACTGCTACTGGTCGTTGGATAATGTGGTGCAGGACTGAAGAATTATCATTATGGATCATGTTTTAGCTGTTTTAATATTTAATATTATCAATATTTTTCTATTTTCTCTCTCTATTTCTTTTTCTGTCTCTCTCTCTCTTGCTGTCATTTTTTTCCTCTCAATAATCATTCATTGGATCATTTCATAAGACAACTTCTGGGCAAAAGCATTTTGAAAATTGTAACTGCTACAGTCTGAATGTTTGTGTTCCTTCAAAATTCGTATGCTGAAACCCTAACACCCAAGGTGATGGTATTAGAAGGTGGGACCTTTGGAAAGTCGTTAGGTTTATATTAGGTCATGAGTGTGGGTCTTTATGATGTGATTAGTGCTCTAATAAGAAGAGGAAGAGATCTTTCTCTATTCATAAGCGTGTACCCAGGAAAGGCCATGTGAGGACACAATGAGAAGGTGGCTATCTACAAGACAAAAAGAGGGCCCTCACAAATAACCCAACCTGCCAGCACCTTCACCTTGGACTTAACAGCCTCCAGAATGGTCAGAAAATAAATTTCTGCCAGTTAATGTACTTAACCTATGATATTTTGTTATTGCAGTCCAAACTAAATAATACAGATAGGTTCTAAGAAAGGGGCTATTATTATATTACAGTTTGCTTTGTACTTCCAGTTAGTAGACTAGCATGTCCACATTTGCCACCAAAAAAGGAAATAAAGCTAAATAATACAGAGTCTAAGAAAAAGATTATTATTATTATAGTTTGCTTTGTACTTTCAGTTAGTAGACTAGCATGTCCACATTCACCCAAGAAAATGAAATTAGTTCCCAATGTGAGTAAATCAGAAAAAACAATATAGGGATGACAGTCAAGTTACCTATTTTCCTAATGTCCATGTTTACTATTTCAATCTTTTAGTAATATTAATAATATCAGGAAGTGTCCAGGAATTACGTACAACATTCTTCACTGAAGAACACCTGTATTTTACCTTCAAAGACTGCTATTACATTTAGCACTCTTCTCTTTTGAACCACAACCTACTCAAGGTCACAAGTTTCAAGGACAGGAAAATTTATGCTCTTAGTGAAATGCCTTCCATGCAAATCTCACATAAAATTATTTTTTTCAATTTTCAGACTTATTGTAAGCATTAAATAAAGGACATAGAATACTGAAGAAGTTACCAATTTTCAGACTTATTGTAAGCATTAAATAAAGGGCATAGAATACTGAAGAAGTTAACACCAAATTTCTTTTCGGGGAGATATGTTTCAGAGTTTCAAATAGAGAACAAATTTTCCTCTTTTTTAAATTAAGTTATCTTAAGGCCTCTTTTGCTAGGAGCAGAAAGTTGATGAGATAAAGCAAACTCTAAGTGAAATAAGAAATTGAATGCACACATTAATTTATTGAGAAAACAAATTACTGATCACCTTGTAGAGTTTAACCAATAGGCTTTTGTGGAATGATAGACTTTTGTGGAAAAAAGCTAATACCAGTTGATGGTGGTGATGGTGGAGACACACAATAATCTAATTTCAGCCAAAATATTCCAATGGGATTGATGAAACCTACTGTATAGATTGGTTGTCACTGAGGAGCGTACCAGCACACATGTAATGAGATTAATAGTACAGAGATTACCAACCAGGTAGATTGAAGCAAAAGAACATGAGATTCAGTTGAAATTGGGAGAAATTATTTGCATGGTTTGTAAAGTAAGCTTCCACAACAACACCATTTTCCAAGGGTACTTTCTAATCTCTGTTTCTGTGAAGCTTCAGTTTTAAGGTCAACAAAGTTTCAAAGGCTCAAGTATTATTTCAGTGGAAATAGCAACCTCTCTTTTCTGGTATGACATGTCTGGCCTATTATTGTGTATTTAACATAGAAAATCACATTTGAGGTACATGCAATTACCTAAGTAGTAAACTCATTTGTAAAATGAACTTTGTACTAAAGAGAGAGAGAGATTTATACCAATTTTCTTTTAGGTAAATTCTAAAAATGAAAAAAAGATTCTGAAAGAAAGTAAGTATAAATCTATTATTTGATTTGGTTTTGTGCTTTAGTCAATTGTAAGAGAATCTGTAGTCCAGAACATTAAATCAACAAAAAGACAAAAAAAAAAAAAAAAAAAGGCTGTAAAAATAGACAACATATACATGTTACTTGAAATCTGGTGATCTTTGGCCCCATTCATGTCAATCTAATTCTGTAGGACTTTTTTTGACATTATCTCCTTTGCAAAGATGATCTGCCTCTGAGCAATCACTAAAATCTTCAGCTTGAGATGTCTGATTGAGATAGTTTTCCAGTAATCTGAGGATGGCTTATGTTTCTTTTATTGAAAATTATGAACCCAAGGATTAAGTTTCTGGAGTTTTACTGATACCCTAGTAGCTGACATTACCTGATGTGGTCCTTCCAACTGTGTTTCAAGAGCTGTATTTATCTGTATCTCTTCTAGAAGACTAGATCTTCAGGCTTTAGGTCATGTAAGAGTTGTTTGGTAGGATGTTGAAGAAAAGCTGATGATCAGATATGGTATATTGCTTGTATGGTATTGGTATAACCAATATCAATATATGTAATGTATTGTTTTTCAGTATCCATCCACGTTTGTGTTGAACTGCCCTATTCCTTAACCATGAAGAAAGAGCCAGTTAACCCCAGAAGTTGATTTTGTTGTTAAAGTCCATGGCTTTACTTTACGACATGGAAGTTTGAGTGTCTCCAAACTTTGCTGGTTTTAGTTTGAGAATTCAATTATCTGACATTTTCAGTGATTGAGGGTGATAAGAAAGTGAAGTTTCTGAGTTTGTTATTACAAAGTTATTGCAAAGCTCTTAATAACCATCTCAGTAAAACACAAATTTAAGCTTTTATTTCTTTCTTTATTTGCTATGATCAGAGTGCAGATGTTTGCTAGGTAGCTTTCTGGTAAGGAAAATTGTCACTCTATCCTTAGGCTCAGCAGACAATGACAGGGATGTATTCAAAACTATTTAGGGTTACTCTTATGAAACATTTTGGAAATTTTAAAGAGGCCTAGGATATTGGTATCTTGTTAGTGCCTTATTTTTATCATTTTTGCAAGATTATACTAGTGATGGGTGAGTCAGGCACCAGAGACTTACTCAGCAAATTTTATAACGTTCCCCACCAATATTCATTGAGCCTATTGTCCAATTTGTACTTTATTTGGTAGGCAATTTTATTTAAAATTTTGGATGATTTCTTTTGAGTTACTTTGGTACTATTCAGCAGCTATTTTGAAAGTGCCAGAAATTATCATCATGTAAATTGCAATCAGACTGTTCAAAAAATCTTTTTTTTTTTTTTTTCTGCATCTAGATCACTAGCAGTCTATATAGCCTCTTTGAACTTTTCCAAAGTTTTGGTCTTTTTAGATGTAGTGGGAGACAGGATGTTAGGAACAACTGCCTGCCTGTCATGCTGATCAACTTGGGCATTTCCTTTAGCCTTCCTATTTTCCTTTTATACATGTGTTCCCACCTTTATACTAGCTATCTTCTTAGGAAGCAATAGAACACTTTGCAAAGTGCTCTATAGCTTCCTACGAAGATTCTAAGAAAAAAACTATTTAATTGTTGACCATTTAAATTAGGTTCCCTAGTTAATGTCAAGAACACCCACTGTTTCCAAAGCATTCCAAAATTAGGTACTGCCACAATAGCATGTTGCTACCAATTTATGTGTTGATTCTTCTATCACTAGCCAACTGGCAAGCTCTGATGAATGCAATGAAGTTACCATTTCTGCTGATGTGTGCTTCTGAAAAACAATAATTTTCTATAGTTGAATGGACTTCTAGTTTGGTGACAGAATTTGAAATTTTATATTTCAGTCTTAAGGTATGACCTAAGAGCATAGGAGATTAGATTTGGGTTTTCTAGAAAGGTTTCTAATAAGTTTCTTTAGAACAGAGTTTACAAACAAAAGCTAATATTAACTTTCCTCTTATGGTAATACAAGGAGAATAGCAAGGTACATTAATAATCGTCTTGGGCTGCCATAGGAAAACACTTGACTAGAGAGCTTTTTTTTTTGAGACGGAGTCTCGCTCTGTCGCCCAGGCTGGAGTGCAGTGGCCGGATCTCAGCTCACTGCAAGCTCCGCCTCCCGGGTTTACGCCATTCTCCTGCCTCAGCCTCCCGAGTAGCTGGGACTACAGGCGCCCGCCACCTCACCCGGCTAGTTTTTAGTAGAGACGGGGTTTCACCATGTTAGCCAGGATGTTCTCGATCTCCTGACCTTGTGATCCGCCCGTCTCAGCCTCCCAAAGTTCTGGGATTACAGGCTTGAGCCACCGCGCCCGGCGACTAGAGAGCTTAAACAGAAATGTATTCTCACAGTCCTGGAGTTTGGGAAACCTCAATCAAAGGGTCACCAATTCGGTTCGTGGTAAAGGCACTCCTTCTGGCTCGCAGATTTTCAGCTTCTCATAGTGTGCTCACGTGGCCTTTCCTTAGTGCATACACAGAGAAAGATATTTAAGTTTTGTATTTTTTTAATTTGCCTTAGCCAGTGAATCACTTCAGGATAAAATTATGGAATCTTCATTTCTTTTGGAAGTTTTTTCATACAAAAATTTCAGACTATCGAATGTTTGGAAGTTTGCTCACCTTTTGCTTCAATTTCCTTCCTATTAAAGTTATCTAAAGTGACCACTAAAACTGTAAATTATTCTGGTGAAATTAGGCCATTTATAAATATAAGCAAAAAAGTGACGTTTACAGCACAAAAAAACAGGAGTCTGTGCTGAACAAAGTGTGTCTTTAGGCTGAGATAAACCTATGAGAGTCTGGAAACAGTCTGTCAGATTTTTTTATTCATTTTATACGTGGGGTTACCACTAAGGACTGGCCATTTTGTGTTGCAGACCCAATTAATCTGCAACTTCTGATAGACAAGAAATTTTCAGATGAGATATTTCCTTTAACTAGACTTTCGCAAAACAAGATAAGACTGAGGAAAGTTTTCATAAATTTTGGTAGATGTACCTATCCAATAATGAAAGGTCTAGAAGAGACTGTTACCAGTTAGTCTGTGAGATTAGTTGCAGAGATGCATTTATCACAACTGTGTATATCTTCCATCCTTGGATTTGCTCTTATAGACTCAAAACAGAAAGAGACAAAGGCAGAGAGACAAACAGAAAAGGTACTAACTTCCAGAGTTACAAGAAAAATTAAGACCAAGAAAAATTATTTTCAAGTCTGATAAAATAATCTAAGGATCCCTTAAAAAGGAGGCTAAAAAAAGTAATCAGAGTTCAGACTCAATGTGGAAACTCAACTTTGCAGTCTGAGAGACCCTACATTTGTAAATTCAATGGTATCCTGAGAAGTATACTGTTTATGCTGAGAGATTTTGCTGCAGTAGTGAGGATCTTTGGCTTTATCTCAGTGGGTCCTCTAAGACTATTTGTCTTCTGAAATGCCACCGGAGAAACCTACTGATTAATTAAATTTGAGTATTTAATTTACTGAAGCAAGGGAAAACACCACTTTGATTAATTATTGGTAATATCTCAAAAGGACTAAATGAACTGAAGGGTATTCATCAAGCTTTGAAGTTTGGGCTTATGTTGTTTAAGCTGGCTCATTCAGTGTGGGAAACTCATAGGGACTGCACAATATTTGTGACATTAGAGACGAGGATTGTTGGAAAAAGTGAGATGGGGGTCTTGAGATAAATCTTGATAAAAAATGTTGTCTTGATAGGTGAGCAGTTTTTCACAGATAAGCAGTCTTTGCTTGGGTGAATTTGTTTGCAAGAACTCATTACAAATTATTATATCATTAAAGTTACTTATTAGTTTGCAGCCTTGATTATGTATGTAATAATCTTCTGGAGAGAATAGTTATCAAACATGAGTTAATCCAGACAGAACTGGACATCAACGGCAGATCTATATAGTTCCTGGTCTGGTGGGCACAAAGGAGTCAATGATTAGAGAATTCTTATGAGGCAAAAATGTTTTCAGCTATAAGCAATAAACCTTATGATATTAAACAACCAAAAATCAAAATAAAGAGTTGGATACATTGTATAGCGGGACTTCGGATGTTCTTCTTCAGATTTTCTTGACTTTGACCCTCACTGAGTTTTGTAGCAAAAAGGCTGCAGTAATTATGGGAATTCAAACAATTATATCCACACATGACAATGTCAAGAAACAATAAGAAACATGTGTTTCCCTTTTAAAAATGCTCACTGAAAAAATGTCACCATGAAAACTCTGGTTGCACAAGCTAGAAACCTTGGAAATATCTTTGAAATTTCCCTCTCTTTAGCTTGCAATATATCCTTATATACTCATATAGTCTTTACTTAAGACTATCATCCTGACATTCCATTGGTTTAACATTTTCCTGGATTTTTATTTTTAATGTGGTATTTTTATTAGAAGTTTTATATGTAATAAAGTTTTCACATAGTTTTAGATTTTTAAATTCTATTTTTAAATATTATAATGTAAAAACCTAGTTATTTAATAAGATTCATTCAATGATTACTAAATAAATACATTTTTTTAAAAGTTCTGGCTATGGTGCCGTAAGTGCCATTGGTTGTTGTTAACCATAGAAGCATAATTGTCATATGAATATTAAGCATATCATATTACATATATGTAGCAAGCATATTAAAATTTTGCTTCCATGGTTAACAACTATAGAACTGACAAAATACCTGAAATACATATTTGTAAGCATTGTATTGCAGACAATGCAAAACTCTGATGTTTGATAGAAGAGAAGCAAATTAAGTGAGCCCCATACTCCCTCACGCTCTCCACTGGAATCATTTTCCAGATAATAACCAGGGTAAGTGAAGCCCTTGCAGAACATGGTCAATATAACCTGAAGAAGAGACTTTCAGACTTCAAAACTTTGATAATTTAGGTGGTAAAGTATCAGAAAGGAGAGTGATGTCTTTCTGGGGCATGACTGAAGTTTCATGATGATTTCCTATGGACACTTGTCTTAGGACTGATCTATTATATCAGCCATCACAAGTTGAGACTGTAGAAAGCCTAGCAGAGAGTGACTCTGCTGCATGACTAAGACTCAAATGGACATGTAAGAGATCACATGGTGCTAAAATACATTGAAATTGTGACCCAGTCAGAATGTAGAGAGACCTTGAGGAGCATCTTGGCAATTCAGCTGAAAGTCCAGAAAAAATACATCTTAGGACAACGTGCCATGCCTTAGTGTAAACTCTATGATTGAAGGGAAAAACTGAAATAGACCCTATAGAAAAAAAAAAAAAAAAAAAGCCCAAAATATCACATGATTTACAAGTATTTAACTGCCTGCCTTCTAAAATAAAATTTAATATCCTTTAAAGGAAGACAATAAACTGGGCTCTCTAAAGTCCGTTAGTCACAATATAAAGCATACAATAAAAAATTAGCACTCACAAAAAGAAGGAAAATATAAGCCGTAATCAACAATAGTAAAGTAAGTCAGAAGAAACAAACACAAGGTGACTCAGATGTTAGAATTAGCAGATAAGATCTTCAATAGTTGTTATATTTTTAAAGACTTACAAGTAAGGTTATCAGAATAAGGGAATGGATAATAATCTTAGTAGACAATTAAAAACATAAAAAAGAACTATGTATCAATTTTAGAACTAAATAATGCTAAATAATGCAATATCTGAAATGAAAAATTTACTTTTTGATTTAAACAACAGATTGGAGTCTATAACACAATGGTTTAACTAAAACTAGTGATGTATTGAACAATATCAACCTATTGAACATGCACGTATTTGGAGGCTCCATGTGCATTTGAAGCAATGGTTGTTTCCTTAGAGACAGATATAGAAGTTATGTACAACCATTTACATCTATCAGAAATGTTCTCTTTCACCCCACTACCTTCAGTTTATAACCAGACTTGTAGATTTCTTTTCTACTAAACAAAGATTTCTGTTGATTATTCCTGAGTCACATATTTTTTAACCATTAATAAATCTTTGCTTTACCTAAATCTTGTATTTTAATGCTTAAAGAAAGATTAGATGTATTTATTAGATGTGAGATCGCATTTTTAAAAATCTTGCAACACACCATTGGCTATGCTATTTGCCTTATATATTTAATACATTCCCTTTGAACGGGGCTCTCAAACTTTGTAGCCTTGTTTAGTTTGAGTAACTACATAGATAGTCCTAAAAAATAATCTAGATTTTAATATATGCCATTCTTTTAAAGAACAAGCTTCACATTTCCACCCAAGTATATTTGTATTAGTTCATTAGGCATTACTGTTAAACTTCTATTAGGCTGTTCTCGAATTGCAATAAAAAATAACTGAGACTAGGTAATGTATAAAGAAAATAGGTTAAATTGGCTTATGGTTCTGCATAACTATACTTTACAGGAAGTATAGTGCTGGCATCAGCTTGCCTTCTAGGGAGGACTCAAGAAGCTTTCAATCATGGTGGAAGGTGTAAGGGGAGCAGGCATGTTATATGGCAAAAGCAGAAGCAAGTGGTGTGAGGTGCGGTGAAGACACACTGTTATATGACCAGATCTTGGGAGAACTTAAAAAGACAGCATCAAGCATTGGGGGATATGACCACATGACTCAAACACCTCCCTCCCACCAGGCCGTACCTCCAGCATCGCGGATTACAATTCAACATGAGATTTCAGCAGGGACAGAGATCCAAACTATGTCGGAAGTCTTGGCCAGTTTCCTCCTTGTCAAATCATAATCATTAATTTCTCACACTAAAAATATAGCAATTGGCAGGCATCTTTAGCTTTAATACTCAGCCAGTTTTTGTAATCTCTACCTTGTATAAAAATGTGCATAAGATACTTCGTAGTTTCTATTGATTTTGAATTTGTGGATATGAACTAAAAATGAGCTACAATGACTGAGCTCATCAAGGAACTCCTGTTATCCCTAGAATTTTCCAGAAACTTCATTAAAGCCAGTACAGTATAGTGACAGTGTCCTGACAGATCAGATAACATAGTGAAGAGTGTCACACTAGGGGGAATTTTTGAATATTTTTCTGTCAGATTTTTATATTAATAATTTATAGTCATTTTTCAATTAACTGAACTAAATGTTTTTCCCCTTGCCATTGAGAATAGAAATAGTAATTTTCTACAAAGATGGTTTAAGTATCATAAATTAGGCATGTTCTTATTTGGAAAATTGATCATATTTGCTAATTATTGCACCAAATGCTCTAAAATAATAAAAGCTCTGAATCATACATTGTACTAAAACCTTCAAAGGTTTAGTACAGTGTTCTAATCTAAATTGTATCATGTGTACAATGGTACAAATAGTCTTTTGATTTTTCTAGGAATAGCAATTCTAGGAATTAGGTAGTGAGGGAAATGTGGCACAGTCTGGTTAAACAAGTTGCCAAGTTACTTGGCTAGCAAGTACCAGAGCCAGGATCTAAATCCAGGTAGTCCTTGAACCTGAGTGTTTAACCCTCTACTTTGTAAACTATCTCTATAACGCCCTAATGATCATATATATTCACTCCTGGCTTTGATTACATGAAGGTTCTGTTTTAAATGGACTTAGAATAGGAGGTGATGATGAAGATTGGAGACAGCAGAAGTGCTCACCATAGGGAGCAATTCTCATAATGTAGAGTTGGCTGTGTGGATGCTGTTTGGTAAGGACACATGCTTTTCTGGAAAATACATGTAGGATGGATGGATTTTTCTTCATATTTATTGTCTTTTGGATTCAATTTCAGTGGTCAATATGTGCATCAAGTATTAAATTTCCCTAGCAATCTTATGTATATTCTGTATTTAGAAGTGTTGCTGTGACTTTGCTCTTCAATATCTCAGACCATGGATACTTCAGGGTTGGTTCAAGGACCCTTAAGCATTCAGATCTGTTATTTTCTCTAAAGTTTTCATTAGTCCTTCATAGTAGGAATGATCCTGCAAAAAACAAAATTTCAACAAATTGAGTTTAAGAATGTAACTGTCTTTTATTCGTGACTCATAAATCAGGGAATATTCTATAAAATATTGAAAGGTGCTCCATTAGGAATAGTAGAACAGTCAGTTTTTATAAGGTAACTTGAGCAGGAACAAGGAAACAACGTAATATATAAAAAAAAAAACGAACTGGTTAACAGGGTATCTTAGGTTACTTTCCTCGTAAGCTTTAAAGCAGAGGAGATTTCTTTATCATGCTGGCTAAAACTGGTCTGTTTGGGGATTTGGCTATCATATCTCTCCTGATTTCTCAGAAGGTCAGATAAACAACTTAATTTCAGTTTGATGACATGGAACTTTTAGCATGAGTGACTCCATTTTGGTTTGATCTTTTGGAGTCTAATGCAGACGCTCAGTCTAAATCGGCAATGCCCTTCCATAAATTGTATTTACTATTCTCATAGAACTACTGGTCAAATTGAATTTTAATTATTTAGTTAGATATCTGTCTCTGGTCTTGTTGGAACCAACTTGAATATCCCTCTCCCCACTTCCAAGTCACTTTCATGTACACAATGACTGCAATTAAGTGACAAAACCAATTATACCAATTCTTACCTATGCCCTTTTTTCCTCTCCCATTCTCAAAAGACCATCTCAACCATGCAGAAGAAAGAGTCATATACTCTGTTAAACAATGCATCAGCTTCAGATGTGGTCCATATAAACAAGCTAAAGTTTGTCTTATCCTGGAGATATGTGACCCAGAAAAATGAGGAAGTCTAAAAACCTTTCCAATGAGAAACTCAAATTGTATTTATTTTCTGATAGGAGATGGTTGAATAGATAGAGTGAACAAATAATTTAATGAGGAGATAAAGAAAGGGACCTAAGATATCACCATTTAATGTTGACTTGGTAGAAACATTAAGAAATGGTTACAGAGCAACTTCTATATACTGTGTATTTTTAAATAATAATTTAGTGATAGTACTTTATGTTAATGAAATTTTCCATCTCATTCATATCTAGCACACAAAATTAATTCGTTATACATAGAAGACACTTCCTAAATTTTGTGAAATGAAGAGTTTTACTTCCAGAAAACTGTATACAAAAATGCTTTGTTTGTCATAAAATATGTACTCCAAAAACAAAACAAAACAAAACAATTTGTAAGTCAAATGAGTGTAACCCTTCTTGGTTTAAGGAATTCTATGGAATCCATTTATAAGACTGAATATGAATGATTTTTGTTTTGCAAATATTACTATTATTCCTGTTAGTGTTTTAAGATTATTCTATTCTTAAAATGCTCATGAACTATCGATGTGAGTAGGAAGGTTCAGAGCATTTGTTTATGAAAAAGTGCCCATTTTCTACAAGCTTTCAGAGTGGTATTATTTTCCAAAGCTATCTCCCCTAATGCATTTAAAATTATGTGCTTGATTTTAAAAATCCAATTTATATAATTTTTCTAAATTTGCATTTCATGTACAAAGCAAGCACTAAATATTTTATTGTTATTTGTTACTATTTTATTTTACCGGGTTTTTCCACCTGCTTATATGAATATATTTTTCATTATTCATTGACCTTCAATTTCTCCATAACCTTTAATGGATTGCCTATGACACAGAAAAGCCTCAGATTATTATTTTATCTAATATTGAGGGGACTGAATAGGACTATCTGTCTTTCACTCTTTCAATTACAATATTTAATATATTACAAAAAGCACCTAAATAGCCCAATAATGATACTTACTGGGTTCATGAAAGCCTAATAGCTATGGTTCATGCACTTTCAATTTTCAATTTTTGCTGAGAGATTGAGGTTTGCTCAGTGGTGTATATTGAGCTGAATCTTTTCTGTTTGCTATCAAGTGTGTCTAATTTTTGTTTTTAAAAGATGGCTCTTGGTTAGGTGATTATTAAACATAAGTGTGTGTGCTGAGAGATCTATTTGAACATTTAAAATAAGGATCCTTTATAAATCACATTTATAAGAAAAATGAAGACCTGCTTTTTCTTCTAAGTGTTGATTTTTCTGGTTTGCCTTTCAAGGCAATTCAACTTTATGATTTGTTTACCAGAGGCTAGAGACTATGGTTACACAATTATTTATTAAATCTGGAGAAAACACTACTATCTGATCTGCATGCTAATGATCCCATAACTAGAGTTTCTCATTATTACCTGTGTTTTACTTTTAAGATCAAAATTAGAAAGTGTGGTCATATTTGCTCATTTTCTATCTTTTAATATCACTTTAGAAAAATACAGCTACAGGTAAGTCACAGTGTCTGAGTTAACATTGCTTCAGTATCAGAGGATAATTTAATTTTTATATCATTTGCACAGTTGAAACTCATTCTTTATGTTAATCCAATTTTTGATTTTTATCTTAAAATATTTTGATGTAAAGATGCATATATGATTGGATGGTAATCAACATAAAAACTACTGATTCTAGGTTATGACCATTGTTCTTTGCAATTGTACCATTTTATTTGTGCCATTGGATTTTATATCAGGCTAATTTTTGAGGCATTTATTATATTCTTATATTTATCATCTTATTAAATAATATCTTAATTGTTTTTAATGGAAGACAACTACATCTAAGAAAAGATTATGAGGAATATTTATAGCAAGGTTTCTTATTTGGGGGCTTTCATCAATGTAATTAAGGCAGTATGTGAATCCTCTGAAATTGTCTGCAAACTTTCCTGCGCATATATGTTTTTTGGGGGAAAGAACCCAGTTACCCAAGATGTTAATAACACTGTTCTCTACATTGCTGAGTACTAAAGCCATAAAAAAAAAGAGAGTTAGGAAACTAGAGAAATAATGTAAATATATGTATAATAATATATAAACATATATATTCTAAAATATATATCATATATAAATCTAAACATATATATGCTTAGATTGATTGTAAATAAGCCTTGGTTAAAACATTTCCTGGAAAAAACATGTTGAAACTGAAGAAAAGCAGAGTATTTTAATAAGAAACTGTAATCTGATGGACTGAATGTTCCATGCCTTAATGTAATAAGCATTTGAAAATAGTAAATACTACATTTTCTTTAGTAGAGACTGTTTCAGTTGATCTAGGAAACTGCAAAATCTTGCTTTTTCTGCTACCACTATTGTTTATTCTTTACATGGTAGCAGGATACAGTGTGTAAAAACTTTTGTAAGATTATAGTCCTACCCTACTTAAAGCTCACTAGTTGCTTTCCATTCCAATTAGAATAAAATCAAAACCCTGAAGTGTATCTTACAAAGTTGTTTATGATCCCTGCCATTTTCTCTAATTTCATCTTGTACAGATCATCCTGCTGTCCTTAATGGTTCTGTCACAGGTGCTTTGCTGGTGACCAGAGTTTGTTCTCACTCTGGATACTTTACATCAGCTATCTCTTCTGCCTCAGACTCTCCTTCTCTAGCTCTATGCAGGATTTATACTCTCTCACCATCCAGTTTTTTCTTTGAATGTCATTTCATCTCGTATGAGGAGATTTATTCGATCCATTTTCTTCTATCACTTATGATTGGTCAAAAGTAACTTATGTTTGTTCACTTGCTCACAGTCAGCGTATGGACCACTGAATGTAAGCTTCATGAGAATAGCAGTGCTGCCTTTCCTGTTCATGATTGTGTATCTTCAGTGTTTGGGAATGTACCTGGGACATGGAAGAAACTCAATACATATTTGTTAAATGAATAAAGTGTCATTGAAGAATTGATTATGTTTACCTCCTAATTGGTATGGATAAAAAAATTGATGACAGGGAATAAGAAATGCTTAAGCCTCTGCCAATGATGTGCTTAGCTACAGTCACATGAGAATGATATTTATTAGATGAGTTCTGCTCTGCAGTTATTGTTTCTATCCTACCTCAAAGGAAATAGCAAACTATCTACTTTTCTCTGAATGACCTTGAAATGGCACTGATATTTGACCTTTCTAATCTTTTCTTTCATTTTCTCTTTCTTTCTGTTTGTGGAGGTGTACCTGGTTTTCCAGTTTGATACTTTATTAATAATTAAAAATCTTGTAATTTCACTGATGAAAACTCAACTTGTCCAGATTTGAACATTCATAGTTTCGCACTTCTTGTGAAACTTTTAAACAATATTTCAAACTACTAAAGAAATAGTTCTTCAATTTTTGCTGGGCACAGTGGCTCACACCTATAATCCCAGGGCTTTGTGAGACCGAGGTGGGCAGATCACTTGAGGTCAGGAGTTTGAGACCAGCCTGGCCAACATGGTGAAACCCTGTCTCTACTAAAAAATACACAAATTACCCGGGTGTGGTAGCGCATGCCTGAAATCCCAGCTACTCTGGAGGCTGAGACATGAGAATTGCTTGAACCCGGAAGACAGAGTTTGCAGTGAGCCTAGATCACGTCACTGCACTCCAGCCTGGCTGACTGAGTGAGACTTAGTCTGAAAAAAAAAAAAGACTCAATTCCTATGAATATACTGATTTAAGGGAGGGAAGACTTTCCCTTGTCCTCTCAGGGTGTATAACTGAGTCCATGAAATAAACCGACAACAGGCAGATTAATGGGAGAAATGTATACAAATTTATTACTTGCAAGGGGACATCACAGGAAAGAAAGGTGAATTTCCCAAAGCCCAGTGATATCCAGAAGCTCACATGCCCTCTTCATAGGAAAGCGGGAAGAGAGGACTGTGTAAGCAACTTAAGGGAAGGTAAATAATGTTTTGGGAAGGTAAATAATGTTTTGGAAAGATAAATAGGTCCTTAGGAGAAAAGATGATTTTTTTGTGACAGTCTTTCTGGCCGAGGTGTCAATTTATCCTCTCCTCTCCTGTGATATGAGTCTCCTGGTTGATGAAACTCCTGGGGAGGAGACTGGTGACAATTGAATTATTTTTGCAGGATCTTTATTCAGATAAGGAGAGCTCAGAGAAAGCCTCACACTGCATCTGCTGTGCCCCAGGTGCCCTCTGGTTAAGTAATCGTATACCAAAGTAGCATATTTTGGGGTAGCATTTCCTGCACTCCTTTGTTGTCAAAATATAAAACATTTTGGCCACAGTGAGTTATGCACATTTTGGTTTCTCAAAAGCTTTAGTTTGTTCACAGTTTCTTCCAATACTGGGAATACAGAAGTTTCTCCCTAGATTTGATAAATTGAAAATTCATGTAAAGTTCCTACTAAATTGTAAACGGTTTAAATACTGGGTTTACAATTTTTATTCTTTCACTTAGCAAATATTCATTGAGTCCTTTATTTGTGGTGATAGGGAAGTGGTGATAGTATTTTTAAAAACTGACAGTATTCTTGTTGTCAAGGAAGCTATGTCCTAATAATATCAGATACATAAATTTACCTTTAAGTTAACTAGAGTTTCACGGCCTGTAATAGCAAATTATTTAATCAATAACTCTTTCACTATTGAAAACTTTAAAACATGGAAAAATAATTGTATTAGAAACGTTAAAGAGCTAATAAGAAAGACAAGCATCATTTGGTGAAAGTTCAGGGGTAGGTAAAAATCCAACGAGATAGACGTGGCATTTGACAGGACTTTTGCCTTGGGATGATTTGCTGACCTACATGTTGGGACCTTAGCATAGCTTTGAAATCCTTATCAGTCTAAGTAAACAAAAGTCGGATTCCAAGTTTCACCCAGAGTAGGAGCCATGTTTAATTACTCCTATTTGGGCCATCACTTAGAAGCCTAATCTTTTGGAATGGCACAGGACATGTGGAGTAATCACAGAGACTGCAGCACTTCCTGGTTTGTGTTGTCTGGTGGCCCGGAATATTGCCCGAACTATACCTGGTAGTGCCTTCAGGTGATAGAAAAAAAAATTATCTTTGGAGAAAATAATCCCATTCTGGTTCTCAAATTATTTTTATAAGTGTTTCTATGTGTCTGTGTGTCTGTGTGTGCTAGCACACAGTCAATGCTAGCACACAGTCAATGATAAACAGACAAGATTAGAAGAGATAACATGAAAGATAAACAGCAGATAATAGCAACACTCTAATTAGGTCTTCAGATATCTGAATTATCAAAATGGACTCTGAAACAACTATCTCTTGACTTCAAGTAGATAAAAGTCATTCCAAAAACTTGAAGTGGAGAACTACAATCCCTAAAAAAATGACGTGGCCGGTTTGGAAAAAAAAAATCAAGTAGAAATTCTAGAGCTACTAATTAAAGTGACTGATACCAGGAATTAACAGAATGGACTCCAGAGCAGATTAGAGATAAGTATGCAACACTAACTTTAGTAAACAACTCCAAACCATTTTCCAAGGTGGTTGTACCATGTCATGCTGCTAACAGCAATGTGGCGAGGTTTATACACACAGAAATGTATCCATGTATGTGTCCTAGATGACATAGAAGAATGTAAAATGTTAATTAAGATCAAATGCAAAAGTGTCATTTAAGAATTGTAAAAAAAAAAAAGTTCAAATGTTAATTAAGATCAGTGATTTTAAAATGTGGTATCATCATTACAATATGTTAGATAATGGCAGTACACAAACCATAGTGTACACAAAGTAGATAAACATTACAAACATAATTTTAAGTGAAAGACACCAGACATAAAAAAAATTATACAGTATGATTTAAAAAGCAGGCAGAACTTAACTAGTGTGTTTTGGAATACATATTTCCAGGAAGGCTATAAAGAAAAATAAGAAATTATTCACCATAAATGTCAATATAGTGGTTAACTGTAAGGTAAAGGAAGGACATTTTGATTTTTGTAAGCACATGCAAGGGTGTCCTGGGGTGGGAACAAGTGGGAACCATATTCTATTCCTTAAACTTCATTGTAGTTACAGAGATATCAACTATATACTAATTTATGAATTTGTTCATTTATGTTTTATATTATTTTCTTTTTGTCTTTGGCATGTCACAATGTAAAATACTTAATTCTAACCACTAAGTAATTAATATAATATTATATATGTACCATAATATAAATGTTTAATGGTACCTACTACATAAATATCCCTTGATATATACTTGGACAGAATAAAAGCATAATATTTTTGTACATTCTGTATTACCTCTATATTAAAATATTTGAATATTTTTATGATATCCTCCTGAATACCTTCTCTTCTCTTCTGAAGATCATGGGAAAGTTTTTCATATCCCAAGATTACTGGTAAATAATGCTGTCCATTTGCTACTATGCCTAATGAGTAAAAATTTCTGATAAGTTATTCAAAAAAGAGGTATTCATTAAGTGCCTTATTTTTCTTATCGCCATGCTCCAAGTTTTTTATTAGCTGTTGTAACAGTGACCCTAACATTTTGTCATCACTATGCAATATCTGGGATTGTAGGACACATATCCCCCAAATTACCAGACACCAAATTTCTGTTCTTTTATGAGTTACTGCTCTTCCAGTTGCTGTCCTTGACTGAATGTTTAAAGGTTGGTTACTGCCATATTTGTGTTCCAGTTAATGGAAAGAAGATAAGAGGAAGTCCAGATTATTCTTTTCTAAATTATTATGAGCCAAATTCTAAACTCAGAATTATATAATGTTTAGATTGCTGAGTGGATAAAAGTGCTCAAAACAAAATTAATTTTTCCAGGATTTTCATTCACTAGTTAACTCACCCAACCACTTCCTAAGTCCCAGCTGCCATTTATTAAACTCCACACATATTTACAGGTTGCAAATCAGTCTTCTGAGAGACCTATTGAAAAAATATGCAAAAACAACTGGAGAAACCTCTATAAGTGATAGTTAGCTAGATGCATAGATGTATTTATTTATAGTAATATCAGATTGTCAGATCAGGAGAGAAATTATATATCCATAATGTAAAAATTTAAGTTATTTTAATATATTCAGAAAAAATGCATAACAAGTTAGATTTCTGTCTTACACCAAACCAAGTCTAGACATGCTAAAGGTCAAAATGATATGTATGTTCACTTTTGTGTGTGTGTATGTATACTTACACTTGCACACAATTTAGTGAAATTGCAGGTAGAAAAGGTTTTCCTCAGAACAACACACACACAATGTCTTAATTGTTAGAAGACTGCTGGTTTTATTTATAGCTTAATGACTCAAATTCAATTTCTCATAATAAGCATATTTTATAGCCAAATGAACAAATATGGTTTCTCAAAACAACATAATTTACAAGTCTCTTTATTAAGATTAACTTCCTGAGATATAGCAAAACATTACTTTATTTGAAGATTATTGGTTAGAGTACACCAGCTGATGTAAAAACGTATTCATATGTCAGTAATTTAAAGCAATAGAATTTTATTTTACCCTAGGAAAAAGTGCAGCACAGATATTTCTTGGTTGTGTGACTTTGTTTTTTTTTTTTTTTTTTTTTTTTTTTTTTTTTTTTTTTTTTTTTTTTTTTTTGCGTGGTAATTCAGAGAGCAAGACTCTTTCCAGGTTGCAAACTTGTCATCCTAAAGGAATGTACATTTCTGATAATAATTTGTTTTGTTTAACACAAGAGAATATCATTTAAAAGAGGAATTCTAGTCATGGTAGCAGGAAGCAGAGTTTCTTTGGATTTAGGCTTGAATAAAAGCTTGGGTTCACTTGAGGTCTATCTGCTTATTATCTATCTATCTACCATCTTCTTTCTCACTAGAATGTAAATGTCTTCTCTATCTCTTCCTTTTCTTGTAGAAGAAAAATTTAGCAAGAGCTGTTAGGTGAGCTCTGTGTGTGTGTGTATATATATATACACACACACATATATGTATATAACATACATTTATATGTCAACATGATTAGTCTATGATTTTTATATAGTTAAAACATATTTATATATCTAAGCTCATAATTTATACATTGACATACATTTATATGTCAACATGACTAGTCTATGATTTTTATATAATTAAAACATATTTATATATTTAAGCTCATAATTTATAAATACATGAAAAATAAAGCAAAACAATAGATTAAGAATAGGAACACAAGGATGTAAGTGTACTGACTCCAACCAAATTTATTCTATTATTATAAGTCAACTATACAAACATTACTAATTTTTCAGCTGGCAAGTGGGGAAGGTTGCTTTTGAGCAAATCTTTATTGTCGTACAAAATAACTCCAGTAGCTCTCTTGGTTATACAAGTGTAAAAAATAGTAGATATCTATAGTCCTGGACAAATACACCTTTTGTCTTGTAGAACTACACAGAGCTGAGGTTTTTCTTGCTCTATAGGGATCTGGAAAAGGGAATAAACTGATTTGTAACTGGGTGCTTGTTTGTCTACTAGTTAAGCACGTCGTTTCCAAAGTCAAGAGCTTAGCTAATTATTGATTCTGTCTCTTACTAGTTGTGTGAATTGGAGTCAATTTTTCCATGCCTCAGTTTCTTCATTTGAAAATAAATAAACAAATGAGGCAATACCTATAAAATACTAAAAACAAGGTCTGATATATAGTAGTGCTCCATAAATTCTGGCTCTGTTAATTGCTATTATTTTATAGAAGTCTAGGATTTTCTCTTGTGGCATGACTTTTTTTGAAAGATAATTAGGCCACAAATTATTGTTTTATAATAGGTCACATTAGGGGGATATGTTAGAATGAATAATGATGGTTTGATCTATGTCTAGTGATAAGGGCAATAAAGCCTCCGAGGAAAGGATGAGTCTAGTCTGTGGCACTGGTTTAAAACAAAGACATAAGAGTTTATATCATAAGGTTGTCTTCATACAGAGTAGATACTGAAATCTCCATGCCAAGCTAACTTGCCACAGTGGGATTCCATATAGGCAGGCATATGTGAAATAAAAACTGTTTTAAACTTGGCCATCAACATAGGGCACTGCTGAAACCTGGGTAGGGAGGGAGCTAGATATGCAACTAAATATATACTTGTTTGTAAATCTAGGATTGACCATGTAGCAGTAAGAAAGAAGATCACCAGCCCTAATGAAAACAAAAGGCTGCAAATTACTCTCTCTTCTATTTACAAGCAAATTTAACTCCAATTGGGTCTAGTAAGCCCCTTAATATAATATGACAGAGACATCAAAAAGAGATGGAAGATTTCTAGCTAGCACACTTGATAAACACAAACAATGCTATATGTGTAATAATAAACTATATAATTATATAAACATTACCTATATTATATTAAATAATATAAAATATGAAAATAGAAATGTATATTATATAAAATATAATACATTACATATAACATATACTATATTTCAGATTTGTACTGTGAGTTAATAGACAGGGTTATCAATTATGTATCTCATGCAAATATCAAGAATTATTTTTAAAGTAGCCGTTCAATAATAAGAATAATATGGATAACATTACATCAGAGGGTCAAGTGCAGGGAGTAAAAGGATATTGAGCCATCTTACTTGGAATGACAGTATTTATAAGACAATATATTGACCAATATGTGTTATGGAAAGACTAACAGTAAATTCCTAATATATTCTAAAACACTGGACACTAAGCAGTAAGTAAATGTCCAAGCACAGGAAGTAAAGGAAGTGTAAAAGAACAGATAAAGCAAGATGACAGAAATAAGACACACTGTTTATTATAAAAGGTAATGCTTATATTATTAGAAAGGGCGAGTAGTTAAGAACAAAGAAAAAAGCAAACATATATTTTTTAAAAAAACAATATTCAGATAAAGTTGCTACAGTATAACGAAATATATAAAAAGAAACAAGAGAAATAAGCTGTTAAAAATGAATTAATGAATTAGAAATTATTATAGCATAAGTTTGATAAATAAATTTAAATAGTAGTATATAAATCATTTAAAATAGCCAATTACTGTTAAACTTATTTAAGGAAAAAGAAAACACTTAGGAATCATTGAGTTGACGATACCATAATTATGGATGAGGTTAAAACTAATAAACTATGTGCCACATATAAGCTCTGAAGATAAAATGATTATCAAAATGTAGTATGTATCTTACACTCATGTAATTTAGGATTTATAAAAAGAATAAAATAATAAAAATATTAATCCTACATATTGCAAATTATGAAAACTACTCTAAAAATAGAATCCTCTCATGAAGAGTATTAGGCTGTATCAGATTTACATAGGTAGTAAATGCAAGGCTATCTGAAGAGGACACATTTAACCTAATACCTAAAAGGTGAAGAAGGAGATTAAGATCACAGACAAAGGCCCTAAAATTGGCCAAAAATTGTAATGTTTAGAAAACATGAAGGTCAATGTGGCAGAAGCATAGGCCATGCTTGTTTCTTTAATAAATTTGAACATATTCAAGATCATTTTTATAATAATATCATTATCCACAGATTTTGATACTAGCATATTTCTCGTGTGTATGAAAAACAAAGGTTTACACTAGAGATTACATATGATTAGGGTATCCCCACTGGGGTTTATTTTGCGTGTGAACTTCATCTATCATACGTGTTTTAGCAATAAAAAAGTAGGGAGTAGAAAACCATTGCTCCAATTATGTCTTCCATTTTCTGCCC
Source organism: Macaca thibetana thibetana (assembly GCF_024542745.1). Taxonomy (NCBI): domain Eukaryota; kingdom Metazoa; phylum Chordata; class Mammalia; order Primates; family Cercopithecidae; genus Macaca; species Macaca thibetana. The sequence continues at coordinate 66,242,946 of NC_065584.1, forward strand.
ATACTTTTAAAGCAGAGGGTTCTAACATTTTGTCTCAGTACTCCTTTATACTCTTAAATTATACTGAGAATCACTGAATATGTCTTCTATATTTATTTCTATGTCAAATCTACTTTTCTACATAGAATGCAGTTTTTTCTGCAACTGGACCTTTTAGTATTTTTCTCCAGAATTTCAGTTTAAAGCCCTGCTGATCAAGTCAAAATCTCTTTTATAGTAAAAATTTCCTCTACCTTTTTCTGATGGGCACTGTTTTTTACTTTTTGCTATCAAATTCAGTTTTTTTTAATTTAAAATTTTATTTTTATTTTTATTTTATTTTATTTTTGAGATGGAGTCTCACTCTTGTAGCTTAGGCTGGAGTGCAGTGACATGATCTCGGCTCACGGCAACCTCCGCCTCCTGAGTTCAAGTGATTCTCCTGCCTCAACCTCCCCAGTAGCTGGGATTACAGGCGCCCGCCACCACGCCCGGCTAGTTGTGTTTTTAGTAGAGACAGGATTTCGCCATATTGGCCAGGCTGGTCTTTAACTCCTGACCTCAGGTGATCCACCCTCCTTGGCCTCCCAAAGTGTTGGGATTACTGGTGTGAGCCACTGCACCCAGCCCAAATTCAGTTATTTTATTCCACTGAATAACCTACTATTTACTATCCACTTATCGTGGTATTCAGTTGCAAGGAATAATGAACTTTATGCCTAAATTTCAGTTTACTGTATATAAAATCCTACTTACTTGAAAGGGATACTATGGTTATTCTGTCTCTGGTCATTTGTCACCAAGTAAATCAACAGAATTGGTGTCACAGTTTTTATGAGTCTCAGAAAGGTCTCCATTACTTTGAGACACACTTGAGGAAAATCATGTTTGTTACAGATAGATGTCATGTACTCACATGGCTGCCTTTGTACTTCAGAACAGGGAGTCACCGATTACCACTGATATTTGGAATTAGAAATCAAATATCTGCAATCAGTTCTTTTCCTAGAATTTATATACAGCTTTATAGAACACTTTGTATTGCTTCTTCACATGACTCAGAGTTACTTTTCATGGAGTAAGTGTTAAACCCATTGTCTTAATTCAAGAGTTTAGGATTTTCTTTTTCTTGTTTCCTCATCTGGGCTAGTTTATTTTCTCTGGTCTGAACTTTTCTGGCTTCATTTCTGGGTAATGTCTTGCATTATATTTGACAGCTACATTTTAGAGCTCTACTCCTTGAATCTTTTCACCAATTCTAGTAGGAAAACTACTTTGCAATTACAGTCCATGTAAGTACTGACTTGCATCAGAAGGAAGCCAACCATGTCTGTGACCAGCAAGGCACTGGGAGAATTCCAAATAATATGAGCAGAGCATCTGTTAGTGCTCATTTGAAATAGATCGATCCATGCATCTAATAAGAAATTCTTCTGTATGTTTTCATTAACCAAAACCATTTTCTGTCTTTCCATAGACATGATGCTTTTTTTAAATGAACTGTTTCTACTGATACAGCAAATGTTAATAAATCACAGTCATTTGTCTCAGTTGTTTTTCAACATAAACTCATTTTAGCAAACAATATAATATTGAAAGACCCTTGATTTCATTCTCAATGAGCCATTCATGTCATTATTTTTTGCCAACCATAATACAGAAGTATATTTTAAATATGTTTATATGTGTAGAACTCACATTATATAATAATAGTATTTTTCATATATGAAATAGAATCTGCAGAGTTCCATAGGACATTTGTAATAAAATTATTTTTACATCTGAGTAATTATTAGTAATTAACCATTAGTCATATAAATGTTTATATGTCTTTTATCTATACTTATGTCTTTTTCATGGGTTTATATTTATAGAGTAGCTTGTACTCATGACTGAAAGAAAATAAGGAATGCCTAATCTTGTAGTACTTTTAGTTTTTGTTGAACCAGATAGTAATTATGATATAGTGGACAGACATGTCATTTGAGGTTATCAAAGGTGGATTTGAATTCGGTTTTCTCCCTTATAAATATCCGAGTGATCTGTTTTTTTATTATATGACTTACTATTAATTGGCTTTTGAAGTTTTGAGTATTTATCACTTTGATAAAAATATTTTTTATTTTAAGAAATTATGTTTTTATGCTCTAGAGGCATACATATTCTTTTCATAAATTGTTGCAATGATAACCATCAAACTAAGCAACTATAACTTATTTCGTTAATCATGGGTTTGCTTGCTCTTGATTTATATGCATGTACATAAGCATTTTTTATAGATTTATAATTTTAGGTATTTTTTCCTATGGAAAAATACATGATCTTAAAGTATACACATTTATGAGTACTGAAATATGTATACATCTGTGTAACCATCACACAAATGAAATTTTAGAACATTTTAATCATGCCTTAAAATTGTATTTTTCCTCTTTTAAGTCAAAAAGACTATGTTAGAGAAGTATTTTTTTAATCAAGAAATACTATGGAATCTTATGCAGCTTATCAAGACCTTTAACAACAACTCAGGTGTGCCTTTTCACCATTGTTTTTCATTCTTTTCTTCCATATGTCATAACCCTATTGAAAGAGACAAATGTTATCTACCCTTAAATTTACTTCCTTTTCTTAATGCTCTTCACTTTTTTTTTTCAAAAAACTAATTTTTTTTCTACTCTAATTTCTGCCAATCAAAATAATGTTATTATTTCAAGACTTATCTCAAACTTCAGATCCTACGTAAAGATTTTCTGGATCCTTAATTGGCTTCTTCTATGAATGCCTGTAGACCTCATCCAAGACATTCTATTTCAAGTATAAAAAACAAAGTTATTAGAATGTCTATCAGTTTCTTCATTGGTGTTCTTCTGCCCAACCTGTACTTGTGGTTTTACAAATGCGTTTCTGTTTTTTTTCTAAATTTGAGGCATTTGTTATGTCATTCTTGCTGCCTGAAACACTTGTTATCCCTCATTGCCTTCATCTAGCATTTCCAACTCATCATTAAACATCCCTTTCCCTGGGAAAGACTTCTATGGCCCTCGATTGACCTAGACTGGTTTTTAGGTGTTCTTCCAATCATTCACTCAGCTCTTTCTGCTTACTTAGAATAAAGAACTTCATCTGAGCATTTGCCACATTACATTGTACTTTCTGATTTATCTGGCTGTCTCCTCTACCATAATATAAGCTTTTCTAGGAAAAAAAATTGTCCAACTTACTGTTGATGCTTCAGAACCTGGTATAATTATGGGTGCACTGTGTATACTATACATACATTGCACATTGTATATGCACTCAGTGTGCATTTTTAAATAAAATATTAATTACCATTTAATAAAGTGAGGATATTTTTGAATTCTTATTTGAGGCATGTATTTATTTACTATATTGTAAGTTCTTTGAAGTTAAGAATTTTCTTGTAATCTTAATTTATTATTAAGTTAACAGTACCTAACCTAGTGTTCAATTGATGTCTTTTGAATTTAATTTGTGTTCAAGGTGCTTATTTAATAATAACTGAAATGAAATATAATGTATGGCAAATTATCTATGAAATATGCCTATTAATTTATTTATTCTTATTTAGTTTTTTTACCACCTTCTTCACATATCCTGGACAGAATGTCAGATTAAATTAGTTTATCACCCACAGAATATAAAAGCTTTAATAAACAGTATATCCTGAAATCTACTTACTAATTAAACCATTCTAGAGTTTCAAAGTATCTGTGTAATGATTAAGCATAGAACAAATATCTAATGCATGGTGTGTGTGTTTATGTATGTGTGTGTATGTGTGGATGGATGGATAGGTAGATGATAGATGATTGATAGATAGATAGATAGATAGATAGATAGATAGCTATAGATAGATATGGACACAGACACACTTTTATAACAATTAGAACTACAAAACTCTATTATCATCATGAAACAGTAAGAGAAAAATGATTCTAGGAGAAAAATCTTCTGAAAAGAAATTAAGTAACAGCAATTCCACTCCTGGGAATCTTACAGATTCTAACAGTTATCATGTTCATTTTTGCTAATGCCATCAACTAACAATGTAAAGCAAAAATATTCAGCCTTATTCAATTTCTGGTAGAAAAGTAAAGCAAAAGTCTTGATGCTAAAATATTTCATAAGAACTTTTATCAAACTAGATCTTTTATGAAGATGGCAACTATGCATCTGTATTTATATATTATAAAACACTTTACAAGCTATAGATAAATATATGTTTTAGTAGATAGGTAAGAACAGATAATTCCTGTTCCCAGTCATGTATTATTCTTTCTCTGCAGCTAGAAAATAATCTAGTAAAATATACATTCTGTGTTAACTTCCTCTGTTGAAAACCATCAACCATCTCTAAAATTGTTTTGAAAGAATGAATTCCTCTGGAAAGGTTTCTGCTGAGTGACTTGGTTTTTCATTTGGAAAAATAATAATCCACAAACTTTAAGCAAGGCTGCATCACAATGCTTTTGGTAAGTAATATGATCAAAATATTTGCCCTAGTAAGAGGCGTTTCTTTTTTGCCTCCCAGAACTGAGTCAGGGATCAATGAACTCTATGATCACTCCAATATATTTAAAGCTATTCATTCAAAAGAATAAGCAGCAAAGGTTGTTTAAAGGATCGGTATAGCTGCTTAGAATTCGATTGTGATGTGTAAGAAGCTTTAACATGGCTTTTTTTGCCACACTGAAAATTTTTTCAATACCATTAAATCATGAATCTAACAAACAATGATAGAATTATTAGATTATTATATTGGTGAGTCATATGAATAATTGAAACCCTCAAACCTGATGTAGACGTTTAGCTTTTTTTCTTGACTAATGAGAAATAATAGAGATGAAGTGAGTGTTAGGACATGCAGGTGGACATTAAGTGATTATTAAATCAGTTGGAATTTTTTATTGAGGTATGTTAAAAACACAGTTAAATTCATAGACTTTAAGTGCATAGTTTGATCAGCTTTCACAAATGTAAACAGTCATGTAACCATAATCAAAAGTTCAAGATATGGAACATTTCTCTTATGTTGACATTCTCCTGTCTCTTTCTGGTTACTGTTACACTCCAAGGACCCAAGTCATTATTGTCAGGACAATGAATTTCTTAAACTACATATAAATTGAATCATACTAAATACGTGTGTGTGTGCCTAACTTACGTTGCACAACACGATATTTTGAGATTTATACATTGTATAAGTCTGTTTTCACACTGCTATAAAAAGCTCCCTGAAATTGGGTAATGTATAAACAAAAGAGGTTTAATTGACTCACCGTTATGCATGGCTGGGGGGCCTCAGGAAACTTATAATCATGGCATAAGGCAAATGAAAAGCAAGGCATGTTTAACATGGCGGCAGTAGAGAGAGCAAGGGGGAAAGGGCCACACTTTAAAACCCTCAGATCTCATGAGAACTCACACACTATCATGAGAACAGCATGGGAACAATCCTCCTGCCATGATCCAATCACCTCCCACCAGGTCCCTCCCTAACGTGGGTATTACAGTTTGAGATGACATTTGGGTGGGCACACAGCGCCAAGCTATATCATATGTATTGCTGCTGTATCAGAAATTTTATCTTTGTATGTGGCATATTATCCTATTATGTAAAGATAAAACTCTTTATTTAATCATTCTCTTTATTGTTATTTGGATTGGTTCTAGTTTTGACTAATACAAATAATGATGATTTCAATCTCTTATACAGATGTGTTTGTGGGAATGTTTTCATTTCCATTTAATAAATAAGTATGAGGGGAATTTCTGGACAAATGAAATAATCTGGAATTCAATTAGATTTTCTTAAAGTGTTACATACATTGAAACTCTTTAAGTAACCAGTTTTGTTATATGTTAATCTCTGTATTGGAATCTGAGAGAATCACATCTTTGTTGAAAATACTGAGGTAGTTTTATGGGGAAGCTTCTTCAGAGTGATTATATTTTAGGAATATTAGATAAAATTATAGTGCATGTCCATAATCAGAGAGTTGACTTTGGGGAAAGCCAAGTATTTATTTATAATAACATGCAATTTGTTTCCAGATAGTGGTAGATTAACATATTTATTATATGCTATTTAGAAGCTCTGTGACATTGCTCAATCTACTTCAACTCTCTAAGCTTTAGTTTCATTTTGTAAAAAATACTTAAAATAATGATAACATCTACAATGCACGGTTATTATAGCATATGAAATGAGTATGCTATTTTCTCCTTTTCCAAGTTGTAAGTTGTATTCTGGTGAAAAGGAGTGACAGGAACAGCCCCTTTTAAACAAACTGCGTGGAAGTTTATGAAGTGACTTAGAAAAAGAGGTATGTGGTCAGTCACATTCCTCATGAAGTCTTATGAACCTGTTCTTTTGGATATCTTCAAAGTCCGAGTAACAGATCAAGTAATTTTATTTGGTAAGACAAGCAATAATATCTAACCCAATGGTCCAACTGAATGTTTGCTAATCATGCACTATACCAAATGTAGGGAAAAAGCACAGACATATAAACTCTGTACTACAACAAATCTCTGATACACAGGGAATTACAGGTACATATGAAATCATTTAAGCTTTGCAATTAAATGTAAAGGTTTAAGTACAGTTCATTTAAAGTGTAAATAATTTAAAAAAAAACCACTAGGTTGTCTTTACTTAAGATATTTTAAAAATTGTTTAAGAACATAGAGGTTTATCCTGTTCTTAAATAAAGGTTTTATTTTGATAACTACTTACATCTTTTTCCAATAGTCTTCTAATGAGAATGTTCTGCTGAAAGTACATGAATTTGAAATAGAAATTTTTATTGTATAAATTATACAGCTGGGCTTATATATTGATATTTACTTTATTACATGTTAAAATTAAAAATTATTCCTTTTATTTCTCATTACCAGAAACTCTCTATGGGATTAGCAATTCCACAACTGTCTATATTTTTTAATCTAAAACCAGATATATAACAATAGTAAGAAATTCATACAGTGAGACAAAAATAAAAATTGATCTTATTTATTTGTTTTTTTATTTTAAGGCGATTTTACTCTTTAGAGGTTACAAATCCAGCTTTCTGATTCCTTGTTCAAATTATTCTGATAGAAGAAAAAGCTATGCAGTGAAGATAACCTAGATATCATCACTCGTGGTAGCTCTACCTGACTTCTGGGAGCTCAGAAAATCCTGTTAGCATATGTATGCTTCAAATATTTTCTGTTTCCTCTTTCTAAATGAGGACTCTAAAACATTATGCCACTGGCATGTTGAGATAATGTTTCCCAAAGCATTTTAGAGTCTTAAATCTGAAAACTTCATAGACAGAAAAATGATTTTGTATAACCGCAGTTTTAATGCTTTTATTTCTAAGAGAAAGCACCAAATTATTATTCTTTCACCAATAACTAAATATTTTCTTTTACATTTTCAATGCATGGTCCCTGAGGACAAAGACAATTGAATACAATTAAAAAGGAAGCAAACTTTTCTGCTGGCAACCAAAAAGAATGGGTTCTTTTTCCTATGTATTTTTATTTAATCTATGAGACTGATGGCTCCCTAGTGAGATGATAATACGAATTCAGCATTCAGGTCAATATTTTAACATCCCTTACATGTCATATTAAGTTCCTACATGGCATTCCCTTGTGTCAGGTTGAAGACAAAATGATGAAAAGTTGTTTGGAGCATAATTTTTTAATGTTGATTCATTAATTCAGACATATAAGAGGCTCCAAGATGATCCTAAAATACAATCAACTAGAAAATATGTTTTCTAGAGATGTTAAGTGATACTACCTGGCACTGTGTTGGATATAGAATTATACAGCTATGCTTATTGCATTTGGTGATTTTAGATGTTACCAAAGGAACTTTCAGATGTTTGTCCAATATGACCAACTCAAAAGTGGATAATAAATTTAATAAAAGGCTAGAAGATTTCTGATTCTCAACTTGCCTTGTTTTCATGAATGTTATCCTCATTTTATTCATGATAAATTACCATCAGCAACTTTTAGTGAATTAATGGCATTACTGGACCAGCCTTTGATGTGTCATTTTCATGTGGTTTTTTTCCACTGTAACTGTCTAAGTTCCATCTTTCCAGGCAACTTAGCAAAACAAGTTGTTGATCTTTATGCATTATGAAATTGGATGATAAAAATGCCCAAATGCAGGAGAATCTGATAGAATGTATTGCTTTATCATTGTTTTTGTGTTCTTCTTCTTTTATGTATTGATGACAACATAAACCATTGCCCTGTTACTAATCCAAGATTTAGAGTCAGCATGTAAAATTCAAAATAATTACAGTGATACATTTTTGATGTGAGTAGTATATAATCTTTTAATCATGATTGATTGTATTAAATCTTACCATGTATGCAGTCAAGAATGGCCTTGTGTAAGATATAGATTTTTCACGATGATAAAAAATAAAATATTGTATTCCACTTTTTAAAATTATTATTATTATTATTATACTTTAAGTTCTAGGGTACATGTGCATAACGTGCAGGTTTGTTACATATGTATACTTGTGCCATGTTGGTGTGCTGCACCCATCAACTCATCAGCACCCATCAACTCGTCATTTACATCAGGTATAACTCCCAATGCAATCCCTCCCTTCTCCCCCCTCCCCGTATTCCACTTTTTAAAAAAGTGATTACTTTCCAAAATTACCTAAGACTTAATCAAGAAGAGCTTAAAAATACTATCTAAAATTTCCAATGCTAATAATGTAATAGATATTATGATGTTATTAAAGGAGGAATGTCTATAGAGTCCAAAAATCAAATTAGAATGTTTTAATAATTACATATAGGAAAAAGAAGAATTAGTTATATTCTACAAAATACTTATAAGTGCATAAAACTCTAGGTTAAGAAAAAATTAAATAAATTCTTAGCTCCGTATTTAGTTTTATTATACTGAATTCATTGCATAGCAGACACTTTACTTAAAGGGAATGATATAGCAGTGTTTGGGAAAAACTACATCATTGAATTATTGAATTATTGTTTAAGACAGAAATCAGAGTGAAGGAAAGATGAAAATGGAGAAGACAAAAGATTTCTAGCTGGATTATCTGTTGATCAGAACACAAAAGAGAGATGCTAGCACTATTTTATCTGAATGGGGCATCATAGTATGAAATGTGTACAGCTGAGATAATTTGGTAAATGTTACGATGAAACTTTGCAGCTCACTCTGATTTTACTGTAATAACATTAAATTTTATATTCTAACCATTTGCAAGGACACATAATTTTTACAAATTATTACAAAATTAGCTGTTCATCTCTAAAGTCTAGATATCTCATGTGAGCAGTAGATGCAATGCTAATCTGTGGGACTGTTTAAAATCATACATTTACTGGTAAAGATTGTTCTTCTTTTCTGAACAGCAATTAGATTGAGTAAAGAGTTAATGGTCAAGCTACCATGCTTTTATGGTGCCTACATTTATTGCAGAAATAAGGAAATTTTTAAGTAAATTTAGGAAGATGTTGAATATATTAGTAGATATATAAAATTAGACTTTAGGGATAGTATCTCTAATTGACTATTTTTGAGCTTTTAACACAATATTTTTAAAGTAGTCATTTTTTTTTTTATTTTGAAAGGAATTGTAAAGAGTGTAATTGGATTGTTAATTATTCTTTAATGGGAAAAACAGTAATTTTCTGCAACCCAAATTCATTCAAGCCTTTTATTTAAATAAAGTTATATTAATGTATAAAACTCAAATGCCCAAATCTTATCAATGTATTACTTGAAACCACTGTTTCACTGGCTTTTACTTAAAGCTATCATACTGCTTAGCTGCTAAAAATTCAGTCTTTTTTCCAAATTCATATTCTTTTGGGGGAGATTTCTGGGGTAATGTTTCTGACATTTAGCATTCATCCACATCACCCAAAGAGTGAAACTGCTGGATCCCCTGTTGGAACCGAACTGTCGATTCCCTCCTGGGCAGGGGTCGCCGCGAAGGATCACCGACACGAGATTCACAGCAGAGAGTTATTTATTACTAGCGCGCTAGGGTCCCAAGCTCTAAGTTGGCCCTGGGACCCCGAGTGCTTGTTACAGGTTGTTTATATAGGCAAACACAAGTTCAAACACAGCTTAAGGCGCGAAATTCAAACAAAGCTTTAGGCGCGTGGTAATTGGGTCTAGCTATGGCCTGAGCAAGGTGTCTTGTTCTAATTGGTTAGAGCAGGACCTTATGAGGTTTTTTCTTGGAGTTGCTGATTCCGGGAACTTCGAGGCAGGGTGGGACCCCCGGAATTGGCAGGGTGGGACCCCATGAGGTTGTTTCCCGGAATTGGCAGGGTGGGACCCTATCAGGGTGGGACCCTATCGAGGCAGGGTGGGACCCTATCCAGAGCCACCTGGTGTTAATTTTTCTATATGAGGCCTAGTTTCTAAATTTTATGAGGCCTAGTTTCACCCCCACCAGAGTTTCAGTTTAGTAGGGGTAGGTTGGGTTCAAGAATTTATATTTCTAATGTTCCAAGTTGATGTTGATGCTGTTATTTCTGAGCTCATAGTTTGAAAACTATTACTTTTAGGAGTGCCTATAAACTCCACGACCCACTTTGTCCTTTGCCCACTACATTGCCCAGCCAGCTGATTATAGTATTCTGAATTCAGTTCCATTCTCAGCTGACTGTTTCTGAGCAGAAGAACACTTAACAGAAGACTCTACATCTGCATCTCTTGAGCTGATGCTGCTAAACCCAGTACCACTTTGTCCTACTTACAAATGTATGTTTATTTTCTTAATTTTCCCCAACACAACTAACGGCATCTCCAAATATAGCTTAAACTGAAAGCTTTATGGTCATGGGACAATACCTTCTTATCAGTTCATTGGCTACCAGAGAGAGTCAGGGACTATCTAAATTCGACACAGATTTATCTGTCTCTTTGTATGTATGTGCTGCACCCAGAGGCTCAGATGTTCTTTACCTATTTACTATACCTAACTTTTGAAGTTACTCTTTGGCTAAGGGAACTAATCTCTTCATATCTGTTATCACTCACCACCAATTCAGAATTCCTTTTTCTTTTCAGACATAGACTCAGCACCAATCATAGTTATCATTTCAGTTATTTTTACCAGAAGCAACTTGCCTCCATATAAATAATTTGAAATCAATAGAGACAGTGCATTAATAGGGCAGCCAACAAACTCGTCTAACTAGTCCTCACTTTGCCTTAGCACTGACACTTTTAAATTTTAAAATATTCGTTACCGTTTATAGGAGGGAATCATAAAAATCATGACTTGTTCAAAATAACATTTACTGCAGCAGGAAAAGCTAGTAAAACATTTAATTTCAGGATCTATTTTATAGGTCCAAGTAATAGGTGTAATAAAAATACACAAATTGAAATATTGCTAACTTATTTTTTCAAAGTGATAATGCATTATATTGCCATGGGTAACTTGGTAATGATGATTATGACAAAAAAGATCACTTTATTCGGCTTAATTTGGGATAGCTAGTGCTAAATTTAGTGATCTGATAGTTATATTAAATATTAGCCTAAGTATCCATTAAACAACAAAATAATTGGAATATCGAGAAATAAATCACTTGAAAGGACTCTAAAATTGCATAAGTTTGAACCTGTATATCTCTACAGAGCAATGAAAATATATGGCAAAACTTGTGAAGAAATACTACAGATAATTCCCAACTAAAGACACAAATGTTCTTAATCTTCACAGATAAAAGTACTACAGATCTTCACAAGCCTAAAGCTTCTTTCTTGACATACCTATTAACTGGTAGGAAATAGGTCTCTTCAAATAAATTCTGGTAATTATTTTAACACTTCTTACTGTTTAAGTTAGAGAACTGCCTTTTACTGGTTTTTAAATTTTTAAAATAAATTTCCTAACATGATCACTGTCCAAGGAAATGAAACTAGGCCTCATAAAACTTAAAAATTAACACCAGATGGCAATGGATAGCCCCTCAATGTTCCCGGAACTCAAGCAGAAAAACAATTCCAGGAATGTACATCAGGGGGTCCAGCCCTAAACAGTTCTAGGAAAGTATCGCATGAGGTCCAGCCCTAAACCATACCAGGAAAGAAACCCATAAGGTCAAGCCCCGACCAATCAGAACCAGACACCTTGCTCAGGCCATAGACAGACCCAATCATCTTGCGCCTTAAGCTTTGTTCGAACTTCGCGCCAAAAGCTGTGTTTGAACTTATGTTTGCCTATATAAACAGCCTGTAATAAGCGTTCGGGGTCCCAGGGCCAACTTAGAGCTTGGGACCCTAGCGCGCTAGCAATAAATAACTCTCTGCTGTGAATCTCGTGTAGGTGATCCTTCGCGGCGACCCCTGCCCAGGAGGGAATCTAGAGTTCGGTTCCAACAGAAATACTACATGCAGTGCAGGCCAGAGGTAGGTAAGAGCCTGGGTAGGAAAGGACCCGAGAGAAGGCCAGAGGGCCAGAACAGGTTAAGCTGTGAAGTATAGCTTGAAATATGTTAGGGATATAAGAACAGCACTGTTATGAAAAGTATTGTAAATAAATAAGGAGTTTTGGGTTATTTTAAGTACAATGGGAAGTTATTAGAGAGTAAAAGCATTAATCCAGGTATATATAATTTTTTAAAGTGACTCTAATGGCTTTATAAAATTAAATTAGAGCAGAAAAGCAATATTTATTTCACTCAAAATTATGTCCATTAAACAATTTCATCACAGCTTTCGTGATGCATGACTCTGGGCACATAAATTTTCTTTCCTATAAATGGTAATGAATATTTTAAGAAATACATTTTCTTGTGCCCAGAGTCATGCATCAGGAAAGCTCCGATAAAATTGTTTAATGGACATAATTTTGAGTGAAATAAATATTCGACAAGAGAAAATACTTAATTCTTGAAATTGCTGCATTCAAACTTATTTCTAAAACACATATTTTTTATTAAACAAGGAAATATTTGAATATATCCGTGTAAAATGTTCATGAATTATTTTCAATTATATTGGGCCCCATTAAACATTATATTACCTAATCCATCTAAAATAATGAAAATAAAACCTCACATTTTTCTTTTCTCTTTTTTAAAATTGTATTTTATTTTAGATTCAAAGGTATACATGTAAGTATATTACATGGTGGATATATTGCATAATGTTGGGGTTAGGGTTTCCAGTGTATGCATCGTCCAAATACAAAAACTATACCCAATAGGTAAGTTCTCAGCCCTTACTCCTTCCCACCTTCTTTGCTTTTGGAACCTCTAATATATATTATTTCCATGTTTATGTCCATGTGTACCCATTGTTTAGCTCCCACTTATAAGTGAGAAAATGTCATATTTGATTATCTGTTTCTTAGTTACTTAGGATAATGGCCTCCAACTCCATCCATGTTGCTGCAAAGGATATCTTTTTCATGGCTGCATAGTATTCTATGCCGTATATATACCAGGTTTTCTTTATCCGATCAATTACTGATGGACACTTAGGTTATTTCCATGACTTTGCTATTGTGAGTAGCGCTACAATAAACATACAAGTGCAGCTGTCTTTTTATATATGATGATTTATTTTGGGGGGTAGATACTCAGTAGTGGAATTGCTGGTTCTATTTTGAGTTTTTTGAGAAATCTCCATACTGTTTTCCAAACAGGTTGAACTAATTTACATTCCCACCAACTGTGTATAAGTGTTCCCTTTTCTTAGCATCCACACCAATATCTGTTGTTTTTTGACTTTTTAATATTAGTCATCTGACTTGTGTAAGATGATATGTCATTGTGTTACTGGCAGTGAATTGGGGCAGGTCTGCAGCAACTTCAGTTCTTACCTCCTCAGAAGAAAGAATTCGACTGAGGGGCATAAGGCAGAAGTAGAGATTGAGGCAAGTTTTAGAGCAGGAGTAAAAATGTATTAAAAAGCTTTAGAGGAGGAACAAAAGGAACGAAGGAAGGAAGGAACAAAAGGAACGAAGGAAGGAAGGAACAAAAGGAACACTAAGAAGTGGGTCAAGCAGGTGATTGAAAGCCAAGTGCAGGGTTTGACCTTTTGACTTGGGGTTTTATGTGTTAGCATACTTCCAGGAAATTGCATGTCTTCTCCCTGGATTCTTCTCTTAGGGTGGGCTGTCCGCATGTGCAGTAGCCTGCCAGCACTTGGGAGGGGCTGCATGTGCAGTGTTTACTGGACTTGTAAGCATGCTTACTTGAGGCATTCTTCGCTTACCAGCCAAACATCCCTAGGAGATCATATACCAGTTAAACTCTGCCTTTTTCCCTCTTAGTGCATATGTGTGAGCCCACTCACCCAAATCCTGTGATCTTATCCAGAAGCTGCTGATCACAAGCTTCAGGTGTTTCTGTTTATTGGGAGACTGCCCTTCCCTGGTGCTGGCTGTGATCAATTACTATTTCAAAGAGATAGTTAACAACTGCCTATCACCTGATGGTCGCCTAATATTCCCGTGTCGGGCGCTGGAGGGTGAGGGGAGTCCTCTACTGCTCTGCTCATGCCGGACTAGCTATCTACTGTAACAATTGTGGTTTTAATTTGGATTTATCTGATGATTAGTGATGTTGAGCATCTTTTCATATGTTTGTGGGCAGCTTGTATGCCTTCTTTTGAAAAAATGTCTTTTTATGTCCTTTGCCCACTTTTTGATGGGGTTGTTTTTTTCTTGTTGAGATGTCTGAGTTTCTTGTAGATTTGGATAGTATTAGTTCTTTGTTAGAGGCATAATTTGCAAATATTTTCTCCTATTCTTTAGGTTGTCTGTTGACTCTGTTATTTATTTTGTTGTGCGGAAGGTTTTTAGGTAAATGAAGTCTCATTTGTCTATTTTTGCTTTAACTGCATTTGCTTTTGGGGTCTTTGTTCTAAGTTCTTTGCCTAGGTCAATACTCAGAAGAGTTTTCCTAGGTTTTCTTCTAGGATTTTAATAGTTTCAGGTTTTATGTTTAAGTCTTTAATCCATCTTCAGTTAATTTTTGTATATGATGAGAGATTGGAGTCCAGTTTCATTCTTCTTGGTAAAGAATTGGTTAGCCAATTTTCTTAGCACCATTTATTAAATAGGGTGTCCTTTTTTTTACATTGTTTATTTGTGTTGACTTGATCAAAGGTCAGTTGCTTGTGGATATGTGACTTTATTTTTGTGTTCTTTGTTGTGTTACATTGACTTGTGAGTCTATTTTGGTACCAGTACCATGCTGTTTTTTTATTTACTATATGCTTTAGTATAATTTGAAGTCAGGTAATATGATGCCTTCGGGTGTGCTCTTTTTGCTTAAGATCGCCTATCTATTTGGGCTCTTTTTTGGTTCCATATAAACTTTAGTGTTTTTTTTTTTCTTTTTTTCTAATTGTGTAAAAAATGACACTGGTAATTTGATAGGAATTATGTTAAATGTGTACATTGCTTTGGACAGTATGGTTATTTTAACTGTGAACCCCCAAAAATCTGAGTCAGGTCTCAGTCAATTTAGGAAGTATATTTTGCTGAAGTTAAGGATGTGTGCCCATGACATGGATCAGAAGGTCCTGACGACATGTATCCAAGGTGGTCAGAGAATAGCTTGGTTTTGTATATTTTAGGGAGACATGAGAAATTAATCAACATATGTAAGATGAACTTTGGTTTAGTCTGGAAAGGCAGGATAATTTGAAGCAAAGGCTGGACAACTCAAAGCGGGGAAGGGGGTTTCCAGGTCATAGGCAGCTGAGACAAATTGTTACATTCATTTGAGTTTCTGATTAGCCTCTTCAATGGAGACAATCAGATATGCATTTATCTCAGGGAGCAGAAGGATGACTTTGAATAGAATGGAAGGCAGTTTTGCCCTAAGCAGTTCCCGGCTTGACTTTTCCCTTTAGCTTAGTGATTTGGGGGCTCCAATATTTATTTCCTTTCAGTTAACTATATTGAATATTCCTATCAATGGGAATGGGATGTTTTTCCATTTCTTTGTGTCACCTATGATTTCTTTCATCATTGTTTTTAAGTTCTCCATGTGGAGATCTTTTACCTCCTTGGCTAAGTGTTCTCCTAGCTGTTTAGTTTTTTTGTGTAGCTATTGTAAATGAGATTGAGTTCTTGATTTGGTTCTCAACTTGAATGTTATTGGTGTATAGAAATGCTACTAATTTTTTTACATCGATTTTGTATTCTGAAACTTCACTCAAGTTGTTTATCAAGTCCAGAAATCTTCTGGAGGAATCTTTAGGGTTTTCTAGGTATATAATCATATCATCAGTGAACAGAGATAATTTGACTTACTAGTTTCCAATTTGGATGCCTTTTATTTCTTTCTCTTGCCTGATTGGTCTGGCTAGGACTTCCATTGCTATGTTAAATAGGAGTGGTGAGAATGACATCCTTGTCCTGTTCTCATACTTAAGGGGAGTGCTTTCAATTTTTTCCATTTATCCTGACTTTTTTTCTTTATTAAATTCCCTACACCTCCTTGAAATATCTAATAACTATTTATCTGTTTCTATATTTAAAATACCACTGCCAAAATCTAATGTGGAACAAAGGAATTAATTTACCATTTCAAAAAACTGTTATTGAACACATAGCTTATTTAATAGTCTCTGGAGGCCTTTGTAGACAAGAAAATCTGGAGAAGGACCTGTGGCTTTTATTTCATTTGTTCAAGGCTGATATCCTCATTCAGTCTACATACTTCATTTGAGGATGTGTTGTTCTGCTTTTCTGGGAAAACATTTTTAACACATAAATTGTATCCTTCTAAAATGTGACCAGTCAGAAATATCTCATGCATGAGAAAGAAGAGCTTAAGGTCTAGTTATAAATTATAAAATCTATCCATAGAGAATATTATTCAACCTCAAGCAGCAATCAAATAATGAAATAAAATCTTAAACATTATTTGACTTTTACTGTTTTTCCCACAAGAAGACCCTGGAACAAAGATTTATTTATTTATTTATTTATTTTGAGAAGGAGTCTCTGTCACCCAGGCTGGAGTGCATGTGGCAAAATCTCGGCTCACTGCAATCTCCACCTTTTGGATTCAAGAGCTTCTCATGCCTCCACATCCCGAGTAGCTGGGATTACAGTTGCCCGCCACCAAGCCCGGCTAATTTTTGTATTTTTGTTAGACATGGGGTTTCACCATGTTGGTCAGGCTGGCCTCGAACTCCTGACCTCAGGTGATCTACCGCCTTGGCCACCCAAAGTGCTGGGATTACAAGTGTGAGCCACCGTGCCTGGCCTGAAACAAGAATTTAGATGCAGGTAGATTATTTGAGGTCATTTCATCAAGCACTGGTAGTTGAACAAGATGTGAGATTAGGGAAGTATGGAGACCAATACAAGGTATGTTACTAAGCAGGCAGCCAGTATGTCCAATTTGGGTTAAATTCTACTGGCGAATGTGGGAGATATTTGTCCCACTGGTAAGCAAATATTCTCCTGTATTTATCCACCAATTTCTGTTCACCATTGATTGAAGGATACTCCTGAAAGTGTTAATTCCTGGCAATTCCCGCCTGCTCTGTGTGAAAGTAAGCATGCTCTTGAAACCGCCTTTGCAAAATTATAACTGAGGAAATTATGTCAGTGAAAGACATTAGACCTAACCAACCCCATCTTTCTTCTAATCTCTAAACTGTCTTTGTTCATTCCTGGGTGTAGGCGGAACTGGCGAACTAGCATTGGGAAGGATTTCAATTTATAGTTTAAACTCTGAAACAAAATGGATAATAGCCCTTTCCTGAAAAACCGCTTCTTGCCTTGGGACCAGTCTGCCTTTGTAGGACTAACAAATTACGATTTAGGAGCCATGCAGGCTCTAACTGCAAGAGTCTGATTCTCCCCAAATTTCTTCTGGGAATAACATCACTATTGTGAAACCTAAGATCAGTGCTTGAGATATTTTGCAGATCCTGCATTCCAATGCAGCAGATGACACCACTGACTAAACAAGTTCTGCAATCCCATCCGGGAACAGAAGTCAGCAAGAAGAACTCACTTTGATCCCTTATGATTTCATCTTCACCCGACCAATCACCACTCCTGCAAAATTATCCTTAAAAACTCTGATCCCTGAGGCCGGGTGCAGCGGCTCACGCCTGTAATCCCAGCACCTCGGGATGCCGATGGGGGCAGATCACGAGGTCAGGAGTTCGAGACCAGTCTGTCCAACATAGAGACATCCCATCTCTACAAAAAATACAAATAATAGCCGGATGTGGTGGCATGCGCCTGTAATGCTAGCTACTTGGGATGCTAAGGCAGGAGAATCCTGTGAACGCAGGAGGCAGAGGTTGTAGTGAGCTGAGATCACGCCATTGCACCACTCCAGCCCGGGTGTCAGTGTGAGACTCTCCGTCTCAAAAACAAACAAAACAAAACAAAACAAACAAACAAAAAACTCTGATCCCTGCATACTCGGGGAGACTGATTTGAGTAATAATAAAACTCAGGTCTCCCGCACAGGGGGCTCTGCATGAATTACTCTTTTGCCATTGCAATTCCAGTCTTGATATATCAGTTCTGTCTAGACAGCCAGCAAGGTGAACCCATTGGGCGGTTACACTCTTGTGACCAAGGAAAATCCTTGGGCAGAGACCAACAGGCTTATAGCAACATTGAGTCCTGAGAAGAAAATATCTGGGTCCCACAGAGCACCTATTATTATGTTCTTTTTAAAAGTAACATACTTTCCTCAGGAGCTACAAGAAACTTACTATACCTTGGGTAAACTGAGGCATAAGTCCTGTGTTACCTGGAGCTGTGCATCATAACTGTTAGAAAGCATGAGGAAGGAGAATACAGACACCAGGTGTCTATATCCAAAGTGAGGATAGAACAAACTAATGTACAACCGAAGACAGTTAAACTTCCAGTGCTTCACATCTTCAACTGCAAAATCAGGACAAGGTGTCTGTTACCTAAGTGTGGGAGAAATAAATGGAGATCATGACTGGCATACAGCAAATTCTTATTTGTTAAGTTGTTTTTTTTGTAGAAAGAATAAAATTTATAAAAGTACTTTAAAAATGAATCAAAAATTTCTTATTTCTCAAAGGCATGTTATTTTATAACACGCATTTCTCTCCATTCTCTCTGATCTAGAGAACTTTAAGAGTTCAATCTGAAATATTCTTTCCATCATTCTTTTAACACAAAAAGTATAAAAAATACTTTAGATACTGAGCTGTAAAATCCAAATTAGTGTACTCTGATGAGTTTCTATTGTGCATACTGAAGAAAATTTAGAAGAGTTAGTCACACAAAGCTCTAAATGCAAAATTGTTTTGTCTAATTTCATTTAAAGAGGAGGAATCTGGAGCTCAGAAGAGTTAAGATGTTACTTCAGGTAATACAGAAATTGAAATGGAGTTTTTTTTGGTCTATTTTAATTATCTTCTACTGTTGTTGATAATTTAGCAAAAAATAGGTTGTTATTATTAACACCTATTAAGATTTTGGGTTCTAATATTAGCACAATTTAAGTCAGGTCCACTGAACTCAATATATTCCTTTTGAGATCATATTTTGCTCAAGTTCTATACTCTTTAAGACTGTAGTTCCTAGACAGAAAAAGTTTTAGACTTTATCCTAATTGACAATCAAGGAGAATTTCATCATATGTTATTTCCCTGCTTACCTTAGGCCCTGCAGGATCCCCATTCCCCTAGACATCCAGTACTCACTTATTCCCATATTCCTCTTTTATCTGCTGATCTGATTCAGTCACTCACCAACCTGTCCCTTCTTCTCGTAAATGCCTCTATTGTGCCTGTCACACCTAAAAATATGTACAAAAATTTTCCCATAGCCTGACTTTTTCTCTGAATATGTTCCTATCCCTTTTCTCTAAATGAAACCTAGATCTCCTTTGGAGACACTTCTTGCCATTCAATCATCTCACATAGCAATAGTTTTAACATATTTTTCTCATGATCAATATACACAGGATCATCAAGCGGGTATAAGTGCCTCTCGTGATTATTGTAGATCATTCTCAAAATCCTTTATTCTTTTAAAGTACACTTGTGTATAACATAGAAGAAACCACCAACAATGAGTGAAAATCAGGAGAAACAACAGTGCAACTATAACAAAAACAGCAAAAACACAACAAATTTAGTATCTCTAATAACTTAAGAAAATGGAATCATCAGAAATATATTACATAAGATGTTCAAAAAGATAAGTGGTAAACCTAGTAACAGTGAGCAGAAAGCTAATGTTTATCCACATTGCTAGGATAATTTGGAAAAAAATTAAAAAGAGAAAACTAAACTTCTAAAGCTAAACAATTTAGAAAGTAAAATTAGTACAGTGAATGGGCTAATTGATTGACTATGAATAGATGAACATAGCGTTTGGCAGCTTGAAGAAAGAACTCCATGAAGAATCTCCTTGAAATGCAGAACAGAGAGAAAATCAAATCCAAAATATGGCAAGGAGCTTAGTGGATTTGGTGGACAGAGTTAAATAGCCATTTTGAAAAGTAGATAATACAGAGAATGGTTAAGGACATTCCAGAATTGATAAAATATGTGAATTCAATAATCAAGAGAGGATCAGCAGATCATTTTCCAAGAATAGAAAATTATACTGGAGGCAGACTTCTCAAGTGAAATAATAGAAGACAGAAAAATAATGGAGTATCCTAAAAGTACAGATGGAAAGTTCAACTTTGAATCAAGTCCCAAGCTATCTATCTTTCTCAAACCAGATCAACGTTTGCCGAAATAAAAATTGAGTGTACTGTCCACAGATACACAGCAAAAATGTATAAAGAATGTACTTCTGTAAGAAAGGAAATGAATCATAAGATACAGCTGAGGTCAAGAAGGAATGATAAACCGATTTCCTTACTTTTCGCTATATACCCAGCAGTGGAATTGCTGGTTCACATGGTAGCTCAATATTTAGTTTCTTGAGGAACCTCCAAACTATTATCCATAGTGGTTGTACTAATTTACATTCCCACCAACAATGTACCAGAGTACCCTTTTCTCCACATCCTCACCAGCATTTGTTACTGCCTGTCTTTTGGATATAAGCCATTTTAACAAGGAAACAAATCCAAACAAATTGAAATAAATATAAAGTTATAAAGCAATATTAAGAAATCCATTTTGTGGGCTTAATAAAACAAGGCACCAAAAATATGTTGAAGTGAAGTTAAAGATAACAAAGGATGAAGTTGATTAGCTTTCACTTGTTTTAAGTAACTTTTGGAGCGTGGTATGAAGCTAGTAACTAAAAATAAAGTTTGTTTAGTATTATTAGAAATTATGTTTGGCTTCTGGTAACAGAAATCCAAAACGACTGTCTTAAACATGTTAGAGATTTATTTTCTATCATATAAAATAAAATAATAGGATGGCAGTCTAGGGCAAAGATGGCAGCTCCATATTGTCATCAGAAATGTAGACTCTTTCTCCTGTTATATTTTGCACTGATTGTAAGTCAGTGATTGCATCGTTTCCCATCACGGCCAATTGCAAGACATCAAGCAATTAAGTAAGCTACTAAGAAGTGTCAAAGGCAAAATGACCTCCCAGTTAACTCAGACCCCTTTTTAAAGAAAGCTTTTACAGAATGACCAAGGTTGGATGCAGTGGCTCATGACTGTAATCCTAGCACTTTGGGAGGCCAAGGCTGGTGGATCACTTGAGGCCAGGAGTTCGAGTCCAGCCTGGCCAACATAGTGAAGCCCCATCTCTACTAAAAATACAAAAATTAGCCAGGCGTGGTGGGGCATGCCTGTAATCCCAGCTACTTGGGAGGCTGAGGCATGAGAATCGCTTAAACCTGGAAGTTGGAGGTAGCAGTGAGCAGTGACTGTGCCATTGTGCTCCAGTCTGGGCGACAGAGCAAGACTCTGTCTCCAAAAAAGAAAAGAAAAAAGTCTTGACACAGTATTTCCTCCTACATTCTATTGAATATGTACTTAGGTTCAACTGCTAAACTTTCACAGGAAGTTGTAGAGTGGAGTTCTCAATCAAATCAAGGATTTTTGAAACAAAGAATTTTTTAAAAAAAGAGTATTCAAAATTTATTAGGGTCTGTTTCTGGTAAATAATAATAAAATATAAAAGACTATCACTAAAATATAGAATATAAGAGACTAATTCTAAACTAGGAGAGGTGGAGAAAGGCACTTTATTGAAAATGTTATTCTTCCTTCAATGAATTACTTTTGAAACTTGGTTGAAAATCAATTGATCAAAAATGTAAAGATTTATTTCAGGAATGCCAATTTTATCCTACTGACCTGTGTATCTATTCTGACTCCAGTAGCATACTACCCTGGTTAGTATAGATTCCCAGTAATTTTTGAAAACAAGGAGTGAAAGTCCTCCAACTTTTTTCAAGGTTGTTTTGGCTTTTAGTCCTTTGCTTCTCCATATACATTCTAGAATCAGATTGTCAATTTTGGAAAAGAACATCTGCAATTAATCTTTTGGGGAGAATTTTTATTGTGATAAAACGGAGTCTTCCAATTCATGAACATGGAATAATTCTTTCCTTTAGATCCTTTTTATTTTTTCTAAGCAAAGTTTTTTAGTTTTCAGGGTGAAAATGTTCATTTATTTTGTATACGGATCTTGTTTCCTACAAATTTCCTAAGCATATTTATTAGCTCTAGTATGGGTGCATTTCCTACACATGGGGTCATGTAGTCTGAGAATAAAAATAATTTTAATTGGCCAGGCACGGTGGCTCACACCTATATTCCCAGCACTATGAGAGGCTGAGGCAGGCAAATCACGAGGTCAGGAGTTCGAGACCAGCCTGACCAACATGGTGAAATCCTGTTTCTACTAAAAACAAAAAAATTAGCCAGGTGTAGTGGAGTGTGCCTGTAGTCCCAGCTACTCAGGAGGCTAAGGCAGGAGAATTGCTTGAACCTGGGATGCAGGGGTTTCAGTGAGCCGAGATTGCGCCACTGCACTCCATCCTTGTATAGAGGAGACTCTGTCTCAAAAATAAATAAATTAATTAATTTTAAAAAATGAATCCAGTCTGCATAACTTTTATTTGTTTTCTTGTCTGATAGCTCTGGAAAGAGTCTGCAGTACAATGCAGAATGAAAGTGGTAAAAGGAACATTCTTGCCTTGTTCTCAATTTTAGGGAGAGCACATTGATTGATTCAGCATTAAACATTAGGTAATGTGTTGTTTTTGTAGATATCTTTCATCACATTGAAGAAGTTCTTTTCTATTTCTAGTTTGTTGAGTCTCCTACTCCTGCCTGCCCCCAACTGAAAAGAAATCAAGAATGGGTAGGACTCTGCTTCTTCTTCTTTTCCTACTTGTTTGTCTTTTAAGAGTGAGTAAAACTTCCCAGGAGGCACCAGGCACACTTTTCATGGTAATGTCTCAAGATATTGGTTGCAACTAATCAAGATCCACTCTCTGGGATGGATCAGTTTGGTCTGAAGCACATAGTCTCATGGATTAGTAAGGGTGAATACCTCTTACCCAGGCCACTGTGACCTCAGGTTCTCTCTATTTGTTTGCTGTCCTTATTTTTAGTTTTGTCCTAAATCTAATTTTACTTTGTAGTAACTTTTTTTTTTTTTTTTTTAATGTTCCACTGTTGAGAGAGGAAAAAGAGAGAAAGGAGATGGAAAAGGACAGATAAAATAATAGGCATAGATTGAGAAAAATGGGGCTATATATATTTTTTAAATAAACAGCTTGCTGCTTAAACAATTTTTGTTTTTGCAATCTACTTGCAAATACAGATATGAATGGGTGAAAGAGAGGAGTAGGCAGAGAAGGTGTTCCTGATATTTGACTTTTGATTTTTTGTCAAGTAAGTGGTAAAGATGTGGAGAATTAGGCTGAGTGAATGGAGGAGGGACCTTTGAGAAACTGTAAAGTAGTTTGGAAATAGGAGAGGAAACTTCACGAAGTTATGGCTTGAAGAATATTTTGATAAACAAGTGAAATAATAAACCTGCTAAATTGTTGCCAAGTTCTCTGAGAATGTTCTCATATCTTGATAGAAATTTTCAAACTAATTTCTACAATTCCATTGATTTTAAAGGAGTATTCTGACCTAGAATTTTGTCTATTTCAGTTTTAGGATCAATACCACAGACTGCTTGTTGAAAATAGTTGCTCTGAGTAATGTGGTGTAGAACATGATAAGGTTTCTGAAATTGCTAGATTCTATCGAGTTTTCTGCCCTAAGGCTAAGGATCAAAACCTTAAATTATTTTCAGAATTTGATCGGTATCAGTACAGGGCAGAAAGTACTGATGTGATGTGACCTCAGTGTTCTTGTCCTCAGAAAGAATTATAATTGACATAGAAACTTCTACTTGTGGTAGAATTGGAAGTTCATGCAGTAATCTAAACTACAGGCAGGGAAGGGTGACTGAATCCGTTAAAAACTTAAATTATAATAGGAGTTAACAATGAACACTTTAAACCAGAGATTAGAGATGAGCTTCCTTTTATTTATTTATTTATATTTTTTGTTAAGCACAATTTTGACATAAGAATTTGAAAGAAATAAATCTTTGAGGGCACATGAACGTGCATCACCTTGACCATCTGTGCACTGTTTTTTCTCAATCGAGGGTGAGGAAATATTTCCTGTCAGAATTTCAAATTCCGTTCTCTAGCCAATTAGCAACACTTTGGATTTTTATTATGATCGGGCTATGAGCCAGCTGGATTTCAGTGAGATTGTTGAAACTATTTAAAGACTGGATATGGAGAAGCTATGCCAGTGAGCTAGGGATCTTTTCAATTTAGGTGACTTTGGCAAAAGCGACCTGAGTAGAATGCTGACTTTCCTAAGGAGAATAACTTACAGTTTTTTCAAAAACTTACATTTGTGAATTGCCACTTTAGTACACATATAACTGTGAGATCATGTTAAAATAAGTTGTGCCATGATGCAAGTATTTTAATGGGATGCTCAAAGGAAAAATAAGGTTTCTCTGTTTTGTTTTGTTTTTCTTGACTTTTGATTAGCAAGACTATAGATTAGGCAGAGCTCAAACATCCCACGTAGCCACAGTGGAAGAATCGGTATGTGCTTGGCTGCATTTGACCATGATACTCCCCTTTCAGAGGCATCTTGCTTTAAAACTAAGTGAGTTTCATTACCGTTGCACTCTCTTGTTCTGGTCATACCCCCTCTTTTCTAAGTACTTTTCCCAGTCAAGAAGAAACACTAATGCTCTTTTCTCTCTTGTGCTTTCACAAATGCAAAGAACTTTTTAAAATAATTCCACGTTTCCTGGGACTACACAACTTCAAAGGACAAGTTACCAGCCTTTTCAAGTTTTACTAAAATTCTATCACTACTATTGAGCAACTTTTGCAGTGGTGATAAAACTCCACAAATGTGTTTTATTGAATGACTGTATATGTTTTTGAATGCCATAAATCTGGACAGTTTTGAGAATTTGTTATTCCATTTTTAATTTCTTTTTTAAATTTTCTAAATAAGGACCATTTTAGGCCCCTTTGTTTTATATTCAAAGCATTATCAAGTGCTTTCTTTTCACCTGTAAAAATACAATTTTTTTTTTATTTTTATGAGTTATTGCCTATGTAAATACAAGAAGAAAACTGGATTGATAGCTGGATGCTAGGGGGTAGGGAATGATTCCTCTCTAGCTGTGGAAGTTGTTTAGCCTATCTCAGCCTAATGACATATATTTTAGCAGTTTCAGCAATATTAAAAATGACTGTATCATGGTCTTTTGGAGTGGTTTTCAATTTCAGAATTTACCAGTTCATCAGAAGTGAAGTATAAATTTGTCATTTAAATTTTAATTTGAAAAAAGGGCAAAGTTAGTATCACTTACACAATTTATTATATTCATGAGATAAAAACAAACTTCTGAGATTTTTAATACCATTAGG
This sequence comes from Macaca thibetana thibetana, assembly GCF_024542745.1. Classification (NCBI taxonomy): domain Eukaryota; kingdom Metazoa; phylum Chordata; class Mammalia; order Primates; family Cercopithecidae; genus Macaca; species Macaca thibetana. The sequence goes on from NC_065584.1 coordinate 66,268,844, forward strand.
CACCATGATCATTTCTCCTGGGAGAAATGAATGTACGGTATGATGTAACATGATGAATTTAAAAACTCAATAATATTGTTGGAACCGAACTGTCGATTCCCTCCTGGGCAGGGGTCGCCGCGAAGGATCACCGACACGAGATTCACAGCAGAGAGTTATTTATTACTAGCGCGCTAGGGTCCCAAGCTCTAAGTTGGCCCTGGGACCCCGACTGCTTGTTACAGGCTGTTTATATAGGCAAGTACAAGTTTAAACACAGCTTAGGGCGCGAAATTCAAACAAAGCTTTAGGCGCGTGGTAATTGGGTCTGTCTATGGCCTGAGCAAGGTGTCTTGTTCTAATTGGTTAGAGCAGGACCTTATGAGGTTTTTTTTTTTTTCCTGGAGTTGTTGATTCCGGGAACTTCGAGGCAGGGTGGGACCCCCGGAATTGGCAGGGTGGGACCCCATGAGGTTGTTTCCCGGAATTGGCAGGGTGGGACCCTATCAGGGTGGGACCCTATTGAGGCAGGGTGGGACCCTATCCAGAGCCACCTGGTGTTAATTTTTTTTTATATGAGGCCTAGTTTCTAAGTTTTATGAGGCCTAGTTTCATTCACTCCTCTTTTTGTGTCAGAGGCTCAATCTTGAGCCTCTTCTTCAGTCCTGAGGGTCTGGTATTGTTGGGTCAGAACTATAGCATGTACTATGTTTAATCTATTTTTAATAAGGGTGAGTAAGTGGTTGAGTATGCATGGCCCGAAAGTCAGGATGAGCGTGAGCAGGATGAGGGGTCTTAAGATGGTGGAGATTAGGGTGCTAAGCCAAGGGGATTGGTTGTACTAATTTTTAAACTAACTTTGTTGAGATTTTTTCTTTTCTTTTTTTTCTTGTCTAATCTTTTTCTTAGTTTTGCCATAGAATTTTTAACTATTCTTGAATGATCTGCATAAAAATAACATTGCTCTTTTAGGGCTGCACAGAGCCCGCCCTCTTTTAGAAAGACAATTTCTAGTCCTTGTCGGTTTTGTAATATAATTTCAGACAGAGAAGTCAAGGACTCTTTAAGTTTTGTGATAGATTGTTCTATGGCTTTAAGGTTTTTATTTATGGCTACTTTAAGTTGTTGCAGATGATGGTTACTATGCACTAGGGCTGCTGTCCCGGTCTTAACTTTAGCCGCTACCTTAATTTTTAATATGTCGGCGAGGGTGAGGGAGATTAAGGGCGGGGAAGTGCTTTGAGGAGCTTTTAGTTGGGGCTTCTTCGATATGGAAACCGGGGGCTTTCTAGCTTTTAATAAAACCTGGTTTGGCTTTACTGCAACAGGGGCAGTGTCTGGATTGACTAATAGTCTGATTTGGAGGGGAATTTTAGGCGGGTTGTGCTGGTATAAATAGAGACCTTATATTAATCTTGTTGTTATTTATCTGTTATCAGATTTTGCTGCATCTTTAAACTTGATGCGAACCAGGTTGCAATTTTCTGAATATCGGGTTGTGGTACAGGGCTGGACAAAGGGCATAGTTATATACTAAGGTTTTGTGGCCTATTTTTACTTTTTATTATTAGTAGTTACACAGGACCAGCTTTTGCAATACAAGTGAGTCAGATTTCTACAAGTTTTTCTTATTGGTTCTGTCCTGCATCCGGGACAGGCATAAAACCTGTTCCGGCTGATGGACACTTTTCTAGCCTGTCCTTTCTATTCTTGTCTATCCTGAGGAGTCCTTAATAGGAATCCTGTGGGACCAGTAAACCGGGGGCCTGTGTCTTTTATTTTTCTTGCTATTTTTTTTTTTTTTTTTTAGGTTGAAATAGAGGTCTGGAAACTAAGTCTTTATAGGAGTATTCTCGGAGGTCTTATTTAAGACCTCTTGATTACTAAAATTAATTATTTGTCAGGTCAGGCTAAATGGCCGGTGGGGGGTTAGCGTCAAAAACTATACTAGAGACGGCGCAGGGAAGAAGGGCAAACAATAAGCAAGGAGTTAGATACGAGAGAGTCTTATCTTGAGCGGGTCCGTGGAGCGTCGGAGTTTCCATGTCTTAAGTGGTGTTGGTCCGGACGTCTCTGGAGCAGCCTTGGCGTGGGATGCGTGGATCTAAGTGGAGATTCCGTCAACCTTTATGGCTGTGGGCGTGGTCAGGAGAACAATGTAGGGTCTTTTCCACCGAGGCTCTAGTCCTTGAGTGTGGTGCCGTCTAACGTAGACAGAGTCTCCCACCTTGGGAAGTCCGAATCTAGAAAAGATTTTTTCCAAAATTTTCTTGGCTACTATGTGTGCCGTTTCTTGCCGGGTGGGGTAGGCTTCTACCCATCTTGAAGATACGAAGGGAAGTGTCGCCCACAGTCACTCATTGCTTCTTCCATTTCCGGACCTTCTCGATGGTCGCCATTACCTTCTTGATGTTATCTTCGGCCCGGCTCCGGGTTTCGGCCCGTACGGTCCGGCCGGCCATGCTGGCGGGGCTGGGGTCGGAGCCGAGCCCGCGGCGGGGCCGCCTCCCGTCTGGCGGGCTCAGGCTTGGCGCCAGGCCCGGGCGCCGCGCTCTCGGCCTGCCGTCCCCCCGGGAGTTGGCCGCGCCCTCTTTTGTCCTTAACGTCTCCACGAGTCCCCTGTTCTTTGCAGTAGGCACACTGGTCTTTTTCCACTTTTGGCCGCCTTCACTTCTCTCCCTCTCTCCCTGGTCCTTTCTCTCTCACAACTGCCGCCAGGATTTTTGTTAAATGCTTATCCTTTACTCGGTTCTTACGATCCTCTTGCTTTATCTGTTCCTTCGCTAACCTGGCTTCCCTTTCCTCAGGGGTTTCTTTTTTATCTTGGCCAAATTTGTGGGGGGTTTTCCTGCCTCTTTGAGACCCGCCAACAGAGCCTGGCGATAGATTCGGTGACTCTCCCTACCTGGTGCCCTTTCATAGTCCTAGTCCAGGTGGGTGAGGGGAAATCCCTCGTCTATTTTATTGGGAAGTTGGGTTGGGAGGCCTCCTGGTCCTGGCACATTTTTCCGGGCCTCCAAGAGGACCTGCTGCCTTTTTCAGTGGTTAAGAGGACCTGCAGGAGTTGCTGGCAATTATTCCAGGTGGGCTGGTGGGTGAGGAGAATGGATTCTATTAACGAGGTTAGGGCCTGAGAGTCTTGGGAAAAGGAAGGGTTATGGGTCTTCCAGTTATAGAGGTCAGAGGCAGAGAAGGGCCAGTACTGGACTGTGTGACTGACAGTACGGAGGGGAAAAAGGGAGGATTGCTAAGTGGAAGGGCCTTCTGGGTCCTCAGTCCGCCGCAAGCGGAGACGAGGAGGTGTCGGCGGCGGTGTCCGAGGGGTGAGTTTGGGCGGGGCTGGAGAAGGAGACGGGGTGGAGGGAGGGGCCGAGGGAGAAGTTGGAGAAAGGGTAGGGGCCGAGGCGGTAGAGGAAAGAGCTGGGGACAAGACAGGGGGCAAGGGTGAAGCGTAAGGTGGAGGTCCCAGAAGGGGGTTCTGAGGTGGAGGAGGCAGGGGGTCAAGAAGGAGGAGATCCCTCTGGGGTTCATCTGGGAGGACTGGCTTAGGCGGGTCCGGATTCCGATTCTTTGGGGCTTCTAAGGCAAGGAGGGTAGATTGGGATGGGGAAGGGGGATGGAGGAAGGGTTTCACCCAAGAGGGAGGACTTCGGACCAGATCCTCCTAAATAATTATGTAGGCCACCTGGTCCGGGTGTCCGAGTGGCCCAGGATCCATCACTTTTGCTTTAACCTGCAAGATAATTGAGAGGTTAAATGTTCCGTCCCGGGGCCACCCAACATGGAGGGTAGGCCACTTGGATGAGCAGAATTTTCGCCATCGTCCCTTACGGACTTCTATGGAGAGGTTGTGGGCTCGAGCCCAAACGTCAGGGAAGTGAGTCAGGGTCAGAGACAAAGGAGTCGTCAACGTCTGTCTTATTTCGTCCACGTATATATAACAAACAAGGACAAAACGAAAGTAACAAAAACAAAGACCAGACAAGTAAGGAGAAGCCGCGCAGCCAGAGAGTAGCGCCACAAGATTACAAAATATTCAGACGGCAGGGGCGACCTGCCTACAGATTTGAGGAGGCTGACCGAGTCATCAGCCTTCTCCCAGACTACCGCCAGGGCGTCCCCCGGGGCGTGAGTGGGAAGGTGCCAGACACGTCTGTCCCCCTTCCCCACTTAATTCAGAAGGAGTACTCCCCAGAGTTCAGAGTTAGCCGGCAAGACAGACAGAACAAAACGAAAGTACCTGGTAGGTCCGTTCAGTCAGCAGTCCGTGGCCCGGGCCAGATGGGTCTCCGCCGGATGGGTCGGGGGTCCTTGGACGACCCCACTTCCCGGCCCATGCACCAAATGTTGGAACCGAACTGTCGATTCCCTCCTGGGCAGGGGTCGCCGCGAAGGATCACCGACACGAGATTCACAGCAGAGAGTTATTTATTACTAGCGCGCTAGGGTCCCAAGCTCTAAGTTGGCCCTGGGACCCCGACTGCTTGTTACAGGCTGTTTATATAGGCAAGTACAAGTTTAAACACAGCTTAGGGCGCGAAATTCAAACAAAGCTTTAGGCGCGTGGTAATTGGGTCTGTCTATGGCCTGAGCAAGGTGTCTTATGCTAATTGGTTAGAGCAGGACCTTATGAGGTTTTTTTTTTTTTTCCTGGAGTTGTTGATTCCGGGAACTTCGAGGCAGGGTGGGACCCCCGGAATTGGCAGGGTGGGACCCCATGAGGTTGTTTACCGGAATTGGCAGGGTGGGACCCTATCAGGGTGGGACCCTATTGAGGCAGGGTGGGACCCTATCCAGAGCCACCTGATGTTAATTTTTTTTTATATGAGGCCTAGTTTCTAAGTTTTATGAGGCCTAGTTTCAATATCTTTATAATATACAATAAAAAGCTCATAGGACTATTTATTACAAGAATCCTTAATATAAATAGATGTTATTACTAAAAAGGATAATTAAAGAAAACTATATTTTTTCAAGAGTCCAACAACATGCAGTATAGATAAGTATATAAGTTTTTTTATTTTTATAGGAAGGAGAAAAAATGGACTTTTCTCTAACACTCTAGTCAATGTGCAATCTTTTCCTTTCAGTATGATATAGCTACCATTAGTCTAGAAACAACTAATTTGGTCTTAAGATGCTCAATATAAAATGATAATATAGACCAGAGGTCACCAAACTTTTTATACAAAGGGCCAGATGGTAAATAGTTTAAGCTCTGCAGGCTATACTGTCTGTATTATAATTATTTACTAGCCACTGAAAGGTGATAGCAGCTAGAGACAAAATGAATGGGCATGGCTATGTTCCAATAAAGCTGTACTTACATGCACACATACACACACACACACACACACACACACACAAAATGCAACAAGTCAGATTTGTCCTTGGGGCACAGTTTGCCCACCCACAAATGCATGAATACACAAAATAATCATGATATTTGTCATGCGCGTCTGTGTGAAGAGACCACCAAACAGGCTTTGTGTGAGCAACATGGCTGTTTATTTCACCTGGGTGCAGGCGGACTGAGTCCGAAAAGAGAGTTATCGAAGGGAGATAAGGGTGGGGCAGTTTTATAGGATTTGGGTAGGTAAAGGAAAATTACAGTCAAAGGGGGGTTGTTTTCTGGTGAGCAGGAGTGGGGGTTGCAAGGTGCTCAGTGGGGGAGCTTTTTGAGCCAGGATAAGCCAGGAAAAGGAATTTCACAAGATAATATCATCCATCACTTAAGGCAAGGACAGGCCATTTTCATTTCTTTTGTGGTGGAATGTCATCGGTTAAGGAGAGGCAGGGCATTTGCACTTCTTTTGTGATTCTTCAGTTACTTCAGGCCATCTGGGCGTATATGTGCAAGTCACAGGGGATGCAATGGCTTGGCTTGGGCTCAGAGGCCTGACAATATTCTCATTTGGGAAAAAGTATAATGAGAAACATATAGTTCTTATATGTCTATAGCAATGATCAAATCTTACCATATATGAATTATAAAGTACAAAGTGTTTGGCTAGCTTACCTAGCAATCCATATCTCCCTGGGAAGTTCTTCCTGATCGATTTTTCATGGTCGTATCTTAAGTAAATCTTAATGCTCTTTATGGGTACTGCAAAATTCCTAGCCAGCATCCTGCTGATGGAATAGTTGTGGGTATGGTGGTAGGGTGGGGGCTGGGAGGACTGGGAGTGTTATTCTTGGTAACTTTAGGGACTAAGCAACTACTGGCTTTTACAAGCCAAGAATGATTTTCTGTGTAAGAGATTCTTTGACAACTTAGTTTTGGGGTTATATATAACTAATAAAAGCTAGAGATCTTGCCTAGATGTAGGTTGAATCTGAAGACTGTGGTTCTTTCCTTACGTACCATGCTCAGCTATGTCCCAGTCCCTCATCTTCTCTAAATTATTGGAATATCTTTGGAAACTATATGATTAAAGAGGCTTGGGTGAGATGGCAACGTCTTATTCCTGTCTTTGACGGCAGGCTTGTATCCTTGTATGGCAAGGTAACTGTTTTCTCCTTTATTTTATTTTATTTTATTTTATTTTATTTTATTTTATTTTATTTTATTTTTCCATAAGTTATTGGGGTAGTGGTAGTATTTGGTTACATGAGTAAGTTCTTTAGTGGTGGTTTGTGAGATCCTGGGGTACCCATCACCTCAGCAGTATACACTGCACCGCATCTATTGTATTTTATCCCTCGCCCCTCAATTCTTCCCCTCAAGTCCCCAAAGTCCATTGTATCATTCTTATGCCTTTGCATCCTCATAGCTTAGCTCCCACACATCAGTGAGAACATATGATGTTTGATTTTCAATTCCTGAGTTACTTCACTTAGAATAATATTCTCCAATCTCATCCAGGTCAGTGCAAATGCTGTTCATTCATTCTTCTTTATGGCTGAGTAGTAGTCCATCATAGATAGATAGATAGATAGATAGATAGATAGATAGATAGATAGATAGAAGTCACAATTTCTTTATTCACTCATTGACTGAGGGACATTTGGGTTGGCTCCATGATTTTGTAACTGTGAATTGTGCTACTATTGTTGGAACCGAACTGTCGATTCCCCCCTGGGCAGGGGTTGCCGCGAAGGATCACCGACACGAGATTCACAGCAGAGAGTTATTTATTACTAGCGCGCTAGGGTCCCAAGCTCTAAGTTGGCCCTGGGACCCCGAGTGCTTATTACAGGTTGTTTATATAGGCAAACACAAGTTCAAACACAGCTTAGGGTGCGAAATTCAAACAAAGCTTTAGGTACGTGGTAATTGGGTCTGTCTATGGCCTGAGCAAGGTATCTTGTTCTGATTGGTTGGGGCGGGACCTTAGGAGGTTCTTTCCTGGAATTGCTGATTCCGGGAACATCGGGGACATTGAGTCAGGGTGGGACCCCATGAGGTTATCAGGGTGGGACCTCATGAGGCTATCAGGGTGGGACCCCATGAGGTTATCAGGGTGGGACCCCATGAGGTTATCAGGGTGGGACCCCATGAGGCTATTTCCCAGAATTGTCTTTCTGTTTGGGTTCTGGGAACATCGGGGGGCTATCCGTGGCCATCTGGGGTTTAAGTTTCATGATGGCCAAGCTTTCTAAATTTTATGAGGCTTAGGAATTATGAGGCCTAGTTTCACTATAAAGATGCATGTGCAAGTATCTTTTTTGAATAATGACTTATTTTTCTCTGGGTAGATACTGTGGAGGAAAAGTTAAACATTAAATTTGAACTCAGTTGAACATGGACACAAACAATGGTCACCAAGTACTGGAACAGGTTGTGTGAGCCCCTGGAGGCATTCATCAAGCTCTGCTTCCAAGAAATCTCTATTTCAATCTATTCCTATACGTTAGTTATTGAAAAACAAGTTGACCTTTTTGTGTTCCTTGAACTCAGTCTCCAAGGGCCCTCGTGACTGGTCCTCATGTCAAAAAAACTTGTTACAAAAAGAGCCAGGATCCCAGACTGTGCCCAAGCTTCATGAGACCTCTCCTTGTCTGTGCAGGGACCGGTGGCCCACTCTGGAGCCCAGGCTGTTGCTTCCCAGTCTGGTGGTGAATCCTCCATAGTTTGGTGAGTGTGAATATCTTTTCCCTTCTCCCCTTCCTATTACAATTTGCTTATTATATTAATCTGCTTATTATATTGTCTGCTTATTATATCATTTGCTTATTATATCTGCATTGCCTTTAACATGAGATAAAGGTTTTTTACCCTTAAAGGTATTGGCTGTGTGCTTTTTCCTCGCCCCTCACGCATTTCCCGCACGGAAGAGATACCGAGTAGGGGGATTGCTGGATCTAACTGTAGTTGTATTTTTAGTTATTTAAGAACTCTCAAAACTGTTTTCCATAGCAGCTGTACTAGTTTATATTCCCACCAACAGTGTAGAAGTGTTCTCTGATGGCTGCATCCTGCCAACATCTGCTTTTTTTTTTGATTCTTTGGTTATAGCCATTCTTGCAGAAGTTAGGTGATATCACATTGTGGTTTTAATTTGCATTTCCATGATCATTAGTAATGTTGAAGATTTTTTCATATTTTTTTTGGCCATTTGTATATCTTCTTTGGAGAACTGTCTATTCATGATCTTAATCCTGTTCTATTCTTTCAAGGCTGCCATTAAGCAACCTCTATCGGCCGGGCCCGGTGGCTCACTCCTGTAATCCCAGCACTTTGGGAGGCCGAGGCGGGTGGATCAGGAGGTCAGGAGATGGAGACCAAGGTGAAACCCGTCTCTACTAAAAATAGAAAAAATTAGCCGGGCGTGGTGGCGGGCGCCTGTAGTCCCAGCTACTCTGGAGGCTGAGGCAGGAGAATGGCTTGAACCCGGGAGCGGAGCTTGCAGTGAGCTGAGATCCCGCGGCTACACTCCAATCTGGGCGACAGAGCGAGACTCCGTCTCAAAAAAAAAAAAAAAGAAAAAGAAAAAGAAGCCTCTATCACACTATCACATAGCCACATCTAGAGCTAAGGAATAAGAAATATAATATTTATCCTGGGGAGTGATGTGTCCAGATAATAACCAGGGTTGTTTTGTTTTTTCCTTTTTCTTTTTTGTTGTGGTGACTGGGTAGAATGGTTAGCAGAGAATAAGTAGTCTCTGTCACAGTGCCCTGTTCTTTGTGAGGATGGCTTGATCTAGGAAGTATTTTAGAATACCAAAAAGACAGTTGTGATACATGTATTTTATATAATAGGAATAATGAAAAAGAAAAAATAATTATACTTTTATTAAGTGAAATTTGATTTGATTGTTGGTAGCTCAAAATCGTACTCACTAATACATACGTGGAAATAATTATTCCATACTACTAGTTACACAGACATGTACACTTGAATAAGCAATCAAACTGAAAGTAGGTTGACTATAATGATATTTATTTATTTTTGTATACATTTAAGGCATACAAGCATAGTTTTATTACATGGATATACTGGGGTTTTAGTGTGTGGGCTTTTAATGTAATCAGCACCTGAATAACATACATTATATGCATTATGAAATTTCTCATCCCTCACCCCCTTTTTATCCTCCCACAGAATCTCCAATGTCTGCTATGCCATACTATTTTGTTTCATTTTTAAGTTAAGACAGGTTGCCTCACTAGGATATGTACCATAATGGAAGCATTTCTTTTCTTAGTCTGAGGTGAGCTTAGTACATAGTTATAAAACCAACTTTGATTATTTTTAGATGATTGTTTTGACTCTGTTCCCATATATAAAGGGATGAGCAATTGACACTCAAGTTCTTTCCACTCAACATTGCTGAAATTGTTTTACCTAGAAAGATTTTTAAGTCAGGGATAATCCAACGTTGTCTCAGCTTAAACAAAATATGCATAATATATTCATGTAGAGAGTGTATCACTTTGGGCAACATTATTTTACAACACTTCTAGATGTACTTTTGGGAAATATACACCAAGGAATATAAATAAGGTATCTTATTATAAATAAACATACTACTTATAACCTTATTAAATATTTAAAAATATATAACAAGATGTATTTTGGTTTGGAATAGTTGATCTGTAGCCCTTCTCTCCCAATTGTCAGAAAACTAAACTGTTAGCTTTCTGTTCAGCTTAAACCTACTTCTAGAAAATAACACATCATTATTTCAAAGTTTGCCAAACACTGAGGTAAAGAGGCAGTTCTGCAGACAACCAAGTCTGCTCTCAGTTTCAATAATTCACTAAAGACTCACAGATCTCACAGAAACCTATTATATTTACGTCCTGTTTATTACAGGGAACGATACATTAAAATTAGTCAAGGGAAGAAACACATAGCACAGAGTCTGGGAAGGTTCCAAACAGAAAGCCTTCTTTATCTTCAGGTCATGTTATGCTTCAGTATTAGTATGTGACAATAAACATAGCACATTGCCAATCTGGGAAGTTCATACACGCTTCAGTCTTCAGAGTTTTTATTGCAACTTCATTACTTAAGTATGATTGATGGATTATATTGTTCACATGATTGAACTCAGTCTCCATCTCCCTCCCTTCCCAGAAGTGGAATGATATACCATGACCAAAAGGCCCACTCTAATTCTTTCCTTTGGTTAGTCTTTCTGGCATGGCCAGCCTCTACTCTAAGACTATGATGTGTGGCCAGTCCCACCCTGAGTCACTTTGTTAACATCAACTATTAGGTATGGTGTGAGCAACTCATCAGAAATAATATGGAAACTTTTAGCACTGGGGAAATTCCAATGTTTTAGACTTTACCTCCTTGGATCCAGAAAAAAAAAAAAAAATGTCAGATGTCTGTTTGAGTGAGGCCAAATTTATTTCTATACAACTGTCAATGCATAATGACCTGCATGCAAATTACTTATGCTGATTCATTATTTAAAAACAAATAGATACAAAAACAAAATTTGTTTCCCTATTAACAGAGACTCACACAAATTGGTCTCAATATGGTTATAAATAATGTTTAAGAGGAGTTGGTACCATTCCTTCTGAAACTATTCCAATCAATAGAAAAAGAGGGAATCCTCCCTAACTCATTTTATGAGGCCAACATCATCCTGATACCAAAGCCTGGCAGAGACACAACAAAAAAAGAGAATTTTAGACCAATATCCCTGATGAACATCGATGCAAAAATCCTCAATAAAATACTGGCAAACCGGATTCAGCAACACATCAAAAAGCTTATCCACCATGATCAAGTGGGCTTCATCCCTGGGATGCAAGGCTGGTTCAACATTCGCAAATCAATAAACATAATCCAGCATATAAACAGAACCAAAGACAAGAACCACATGATTATCTCAATTGATGCAGAAAAGGCTTTTGACAAAATTCAACAGCCCTTCATGCTAAAAACGCTCAATAAATTCGGTATTGATGGAACGTACCTCAAAATAATAAGAGCTATTTATGACAAACCCACAGCCAATATCATACTGAATGGGCAAAAACTGGAAAAATTCCCTTTGAAAACTGGCACAAGACAGGGATGCCCTCTCTCACCACTCCTATTCAACATAGTGTTGGAAGTTCTGGCTAGGGCAATCAGGCAAGAGAAAGAAATCAAGGGTATTCAGTTAGGAAAAGAAGAAGTCAAATTGTCCCCGTTTGCAGATGACATGATTGTATATTTAGAAAACCCCATTGTCTCAGCCCAAAATCTCCTTAAGCTGATAAGCAACTTCAGCAAAGTCTCAGGATACAAAATTAATGTGCAAAAATCACAAGCATTCTTATACACCAGTAACAGACAAACAGAGAGCCAAATCAGGAATGAACTTCCATTCACAATTGCTTCCAAGAGAATCAAATACCTAGGAATCCAACTTACAAGGGATGTAAAGGACCTCTTCAAGGAGAACTGCAAACCACTGCTCAGTGAAATCAAAGAGGACACAAACAAATGGAAGAACATACCATGCTCATGGATAGGAAGAATCAATATTGTGAAAATGGCCATACTGCCCAAGGTAATTTATAGATTCAATGCCATCCCCATCAAGCTACCAATGAGTTTCTTCACAGAATTGGAAAAAACTGCTTTAAAGTTCATATGGAACCAAAAAAGAGCCCGCATCTCCAAGACAATCCTAAGTCAAAAGAACAAAGCTGGAGGCATCACGCTACCTGACTTCAAACTATACTACAAGGCTACAGTAACCAAAACAGCATGGTACTGGTACCAAAACAGAGATATAGACCAATGGAACAGAACAGAGTCCTCAGAAATAATACCACACATCTACAGCCATTTGATCTTTGACAAACCTGAGAGAAACAAGAAATGGGGAAAGGATTCCCTATTTAATAAATGGTGCTGGGAAAATTGGCTAGCCATAAGTAGAAAGCTGAAACTGGATCCTTTCCTTACTCCTTATACGAAAATTAATTCAAGATGGATTAGAGACTTAAATGTTAGACCTAATACCATAAAAATCCTAGAGGAAAACCTAGGTAGTACCATTCAGGACATAGGCATGGGCAAAGATTTCATGTCTAAAACACCAAAAGCAATGGCAGCAAAAGCCAAAATTGACAAATGGGATCTCATTAAACTAAAGAGCTTCTGCACAGCAAAAGACACTACCATCAGAGTGAATAGGCAACCTACAGAATGGGAGAAAATTTTTGCAATCTACTCATCTGACAAAGGGCTAATATCCAGAACCTACAAAGAACTCAAACAAATTTACAAGAAAAAAACAAACAACCCCATCAAAAAGTGGGCAAAGGACATGAACAGACATTTCTCAAAAGAAGACATTCATACAGCCAACAGACACATGAAAAAATGCTCATCATCACTGGCCATCAGAGAAATGCAAATCAAAACCACAATGAGATACCATCTCACACCAGTTAGAATGGCAATCATTAAAAAGTCAGGAAACAACAGGTGCTGGAGAGGATGTGGAGAAATAGGAACACTTTTACACTGTTGGTGGGATTGTAAACTAGTTCAACCATTATGGAAAACAGTATGGCGATTCCTCAAGGATCTGGAACTAGATGTACCATATGACCCAGCCATCCCATTACTGGGTATATACCCAAAGGTTATTATAAATTATGCTGCTATAAAGACACATGCACACGTATGTTTATTGCAGCACTATTCACAATAGCAAAGACTTGGAATCAACCCAAATGTCCATCAGTGACAGATTGGATTAAGAAAATGTGGCACATATACACCATGGAATACTATGCAGCCATAAAAAAGGATGAGTTTGAGTCCTTTGTAGGGACTTGGATGCAGCTGGAATCCATCATTCTTAGCAAACTATCACAAGAACAGAAAACCAAACACCGCATGTTCTCACTCATAGGTGGGAACTGAACAATGAGATCACTCGGACTCAGGAAGGGGAACATCACACACTGGGGCCTATCATGGGGAGGGGGGAGGGGGGAGGGATTGCATTGGGAGTTATACCTGATGTAAATGACGAGTTGATGGGTGCAGCACAGCAACATGGCACAAGTATACATATGTAACAAACCTGCACGTTATGCCCATGTACCCTACAACTTAAAGTATAATAATAATAAATAAATTTAAAAAAAAAAAAAAATAAAAAATAAAAAAAAAAAAAAAAAAAAAGAAATAAGGAGGATGATGAGAATCTGTTTTACACCTTTTGAAATTTCTTACTGCTTCATTCAAGCAATGTTCCTGCCATGTTTGATACTACACTATAGCTAGAAGCTGCAGTTTCTGAGTGCTGACAATAATCATAGTCTTTATTGAACTTGTGCAGCTTGGGCTATAAATATTATTTCTAGCCACAGTGGCCAAGGTCCAGATAGTTTTGGTATAATGATTAAAAAAAATAAACAATTTTTCCTCAGGGAGTTTATAATAAAGTATTGCAATCATCTGTGTGGAAAAAAAATGGTAACTAAAAACACCCTGGTCCTCAGAGTATTTGATCAGTAATAGTGGGTTACTACTTGTCCAAGAAAATAGCAGGCATTCTATTTTGATAGTATATGCAGGAAAGAAAGAAATTGATGTTTTTAAGGAATAGGAGGTCACCATTTCAGAGTTAGTCAAAATTATTGGGGATATGTGGGAAGAGCATGCTATCAATAATTGGAGATTGCTTTATAGGCCTTCTTAGGGCATTTTAATAGATTTAAGTTTTTAAGTCACTGAATATTAAGAATGTTAATATCTCACAGTCAAATATGTATTGAAAATTACAACGATTATACCGTTTTCTAAATGTATTGGAAGAGTCCCTTTTAGTACTCTGTGTATATCTAGGCCTCTGTAACTTCACTTGTCAGATTTGTGCTTCAACCAATAGATATTTCAAAATCTCCCTTCTGTGCCAAAACTGACAGCATGGCCCAAGTTTCCACTTCCCATGAAATTTTTTATTATTTTTTTAAGTTTTTGCAAATAGAATTTGTAAATGTCCTTAAAATTTAACATATAATGTTAAAAGTGTTTCAAATATTTTAAAACAAATATTTTAAAATTATACTTATTAGAGATTATAGAGACAGCATTTTGCAATATTTGTTTGAAATATTTTTCTCTATTAACAAATGAAATGTTACAGATAAAACTAAGACCCACATAAACATCCTTTTTACCTCCTTCCTTGCTAGACTTAAGCACTATCTTGAAGTTTTTGATATCATTCCATGCATATATTTGCATCATAGTGGAATTAAATATAGCCAATCCTTATTATTTTCACAGATTACATATTTATGAATTTGTCCTCTTGCTGAAATGTATTTGTAATGTCACAGTCGATACTCACTAGACTTTCATGGTCACTCAGAATTACACAGAAGCACAAGAAATTTTAGTTATCCATTATGGCTGTTTCTAGTTGAGGCTGAACAAAATGACACTCATTCTAATTTCTTCATTTGGTTCTCATACCATAAATATGTGTCATTTTTACAGTTTATTTACTAACAATTTTTTGCTTTTTTTTTTTTTTTTGATGGAGTCTTGCTCAGTCACTCAGGCTGGAGTGTAGTTGCACGATCATGGCTCACTGCAACCTCTGCCCTCCTAGGTTCAAGCGATTCTCCTGTCTCAGCCCCCCGAGTAGCTGGGATTACAGGCGTGCACCACCACGCCTGGCTAATTTTTGTGTTTTTAGTCGAGACAGGGTTTCACCATGTTGGACAGAATGCTCTCGATCTCTTGACTTTGTGATCCACCCATCTCAGCCTCCCAAAATGCTGGGATTACAGGCGTGAGCCACCATGCCTGGCCAAAAATGGCTCTTAAGCATGGTACTAGACAGGCTGGCTGTCTAGTTTTTTTAAGCACAAGAAGGCTGTAATGTGCCTTTTAGAGAAAGTATATGTGTTACATAAGCTTTGTTCAGGTATGAGCTGAACAAAGTGCAGTTGGCCTTGAGTTCAATATTAATGATTCAAAAATAAGGTATATCCAGAAAAAAGAAGAGGAAACTCATTGATTATACAGCAGACCACATCAGAAATTGCTCAAATAACATTTACAGCATGTCATAAAGTTGTGGAAATACTAAAATGTGACTAGATTTATGAATTCATGAGATGACAATCAATTTTTAAAAGTATAATTGACGCATTGACTTATGAGGCTGAAGGACAAAAAATAAATAAATAAATAAATAAATAAATAAATAAATAGCTAGATAAATAAATAAATAAAAGTATGGTCACATTACCCAGGGTCAAGACAATGTTAAAACCTTCTAAGTTAATGCTGGATGACTCACACATTTCAAAAGGCGATATGGCCTTAAAAATGTCAAACATGCAGGCGAAGCAGTTTCTGCAGTACAAATAGTACTGCCATGAACATAATTTTACATATCTCTTTACACATGTATGAGAAATTGTCCAGGATAGACATTGTTAAGGCAAACTAAATATGGCCTGAGAAGAACTTTGTACTTCTATACTTGAGTCCTTGTGGATGAACTGTAACCTAGCTGTCCGGAGCCGTGTGGCCCGGCCATAGCGATAATAATTGACAACTGATGCCTGAGCTCTATAAGTTTCTACTCTATGCCTCCTCCCTAGATTTACTTTCTTCCCTGTACTGATATCTCATACGCCAGTACAAAATGGCCCTCTTACGGGTTCTTCATCACCCATCTTCCCGCGCCCGGGAAAATTACCAATCTATGGCGCAGGCACAACATGATGTCCCACCAAAGAAACCGAAACCTACCTGGCCACGCCCACCGCAGGGCCACCGTCATCGCCCTGGCCCAACCTCCGCCCCTGCTGGTCTATATAAGGCATTACGCTGCCACCAATAAACGAGACTTGATCAGGATACTGTCTTGTCTCCATTTCTCGTGTCTCTTGTCCCCCCGAGTTCCCACTCCCTCTTCTAGGGTCTAGGTTGACGATCCCGTGGGACGGGACACCTAGCTTAACAGACAACATTGACAACCTAACTTAGGAGTATGCACCTGTAACAATAGCTAAGCCTTGGCCAATCCCAGTGGCCATACTTCAACCATTCATACACTGCTGAGTGTTCAAACTGTATTCAAATAAGACATACGCTGAGAGCTGTAACCAACCCTGCCATTCTGTATCTCACTTCCAATTTCTGTATGTCATTTCTCTTTTTTTGTCTATAAATATTCTGCACTGGAGTCTATGTTAATCTGCTATGATTATGGAGGTTGCCTCATTCACGAATTGTTCATTGCTCAATTAAACTCCTTTAAATTTAATTCAGCTGAAGTTTTTCTTTTATCATAATACATGAAATTCCTGGGTCATAGACTATAACCATGTTCCACTTAAAAAGTTGTATCAATTATCCATTACCACAATAATAACGTATAACAAATCACTGCAAAATTTAGTGGTGTATAGGGGAAGACATTTACTTTCCACTTATATGTCTGCAACTTGGTTTATGTTCAGGTAATCATTTGGTTGGACTTTGCTTTAAGCTGAGGATTGGGTCAAAGTCATCCCCATGTGTCTTTTATCCTTGTTGGATCAGCAGCTACCTAAGGCATGTTCTTCTTTTGATAAAAGGAAGGAACACTAGAGGGAAGCACATTGAAAGTGTCTGCTCATGTCTCATTTTGTTTCATTTGCTAACATCTTATTGACTACAGAAATTCACTGGTCAAGCTCAATACCAAATTCGTGGTGAAAGATACTCTTTCTATGGAGGTTGGAAGGAAAGGGGGAAATAATATTTGCTGAATAATAATCAAAGCTAACACATTACTTAGCCTCATGTTTCTATTCAAGTGTTTTACCCATTTATATTTTTAATATATAATTTACAACATGAAGCATATGAATTCCTTTTTCTTATATCTGTGCAAATGATAAACATCAGTGTTTTTAGTTTTTATTCACATTTTATTATTTGTATGTTATTTTAGACTTGCATATTTTCATGCAAAGTGTGCAAGAGTGCTTCCTTGGCAGCATTGCAAAAGACTTCTCTCCTACATCTGGATAGCAGACAGAGCTGAATATTAATTTTAAAAGTGGTAGAATTTCAAAGAAACCTTATTATTTAACCCAAGAACATCAGAGACCTGAGAGGGAAGTGGTCAGATGTGAGATTTGGGGTAGGGATGCTATGTATATGTACTTCAGCAACTTTAACCTGCAGGTCCCTATAGCTAGGAGAAATCTCAGCATAATTGCATAATTTAACCAGAGGATTTCTGTTCCTTTTAAAGGTAGAGAGGGGAAATATACTAAAGAAACTGTAGGTACTAGCTAACATTACCAGCAGAAACTGGGAAAACAAGCCCAAAAATAGATCTCAAGTGGCCTGCATCAAACAAACAAATAAAAGCCATTTCCTCCTAGATAAGAGAAAGTTTGTTCCCCATTTGAGTTGTGTTGAGATCTTTTCCTAAATTGTGAGTTAAACATGCAGGGGCTCTTTTCTGTGACATAGTACTTAACAGCTCGGAAGGACCCGGGAGAATGTTGTAATACACTAACTGGATGGATCCTGGAGGCTGTATAAAAGTGACAGCACATATTAAATGATGCCAGATCTGCTATGCCCTTTGGAGGAAGAGAAAAAGCTCAGAGAAGCCTCCATGCTAGAATAGGTGTACTCTATAGGAGTCCCAAACTCATTATATTCTATAGGAAAGCTGGAGGGCATTCCATTTACCAAGTCAGTGAGAAATGCCCTGATAAGAGAGGCACAAGCATTATTGAGAACCTAAGTGGTTGTCATCTTCTGTAGGTTGTGATAATGAAAAGAAATGCTATAAAACAATTGGACCTTCTAGTAACAACAGAGATAACAGGATTTCAGAATTATTGAATCAAGTAGGAGCATTTAACTGTCAGAACAATGTGGATGTAATTATAAGTAGCATATATGAATAGCAGCAAGGAAGCCCTGACTTACAGGGATCTTTGGAACTTACATAGAGAATATAATACTCATAGGGGCAAAATATATTAGAAGCCAACAATAATATCTGTATCAATATATCTCAATCTAGCTATATCATCTACATCTGTATCTATTTATATCTATATATTTGTATCTTTCTGTATCTCTATATATTTATCTGTCTTCAGACATACATATATATATGTACACAAATATGTTCTTGATCTTTTCTATATATGTACATAGGAATATGTACCTGTATACAGTCATACACCTAGAGCACATGTACATTTAAACATGTGTATATGCACACAAGCACAAACAGAAACACAGGACTTAGCTCAGCCATCCATTATTGATCATTTCTATATATCTAGATTATGTATATTCTATATATATTGATTCTGCCTACATATTCTACATATACAGAAAAGATCAAGAATGGAAGGGCAAAAGGTTGAGGCAAGCCTTCTCAAGTTAATTCACATTTCACATGTCCCTTACCCACTTTTCTGAACTGAACCTGTTCTCAGACTTAGAAACCAGTGACTGAAGGAGAGGTCGAGACCTCATGTGAAAAGACCATGCAGCACCACAGGAAGCATTTGCAGTAGTGAGTCCCCGACTTCCTACAAAGGACCATGTGGTTATTCTATTGGGTAGTCATATGCTTTTTAAAAAGGGAAAACATGTAGGTTTTTTAAGATTATTTGATTCAAGGTGTCTTAGTCTGTTCCAGCTGCTGAAGCAAAATACCAGAGAGTAGGTGGTTTATAAACAACATAAATTTATTTCTTACAGTTCTAGAGGTGAAAAGTCAAAGATCAACCAGCCAGAAGATTTGTCATCTGCTAAAGGACCACTTCCTCATAGCCAGCCCTCTCTTCACTCTAATTTTCCATGGCAATTGGGTCATGGGCCTCTCTCAGGCCTCTTTTACAAGGACACTAATCCTGCCCATGAGAGTTGCACCCTCATGACCTAATCACTCCACCTCCTAACATCATCACCTTGTGGGGTGGGGTTCAGCTTATGAATTTGGGATGGGAGGACACAAACATTCAATATATAGCATACAATTTGATTTGATGTAGATACACAGATAATTAAAGTGTAATCATAGCTCCATGTTAAGCTGGGGGTGTTTAGGGGCCAGGTAATATTCAGAATCCTAAATGAGGTCCGTCTCAAAGAATCCTTGGCTTCTTTGGCACCTATAGTAAATTCTTTTATGTTGCCTCTGCATCATTTTTTAATACAAGTTCAAAAGTGCTTCTCATATCAGAAGCAGGGCTCAGTCACCCTTGACAGTTTATAGTTCTACACCCCACCCAAATGGTTCAAGCCAGTGGCCAGAGATAAGAACTTAGGGGCATCTGTCTCACCTAGCAGACTGAGCAATCGGATTTCCATTTCCTTTAAAGGGACTTTAAGTTTTCAGGCATTTGCCCACAAATTTAAAGTGACCCACACCTTATTCCCTTATGTATACTGCTAGTTGCTATGTTCATGTGCCCATGAGTACTCTCTTTCTCTCCTTCTTCCTGCTGACTCTTCATTCCTGCTTTCAGTGACCCAGAAATGGAGGACTGCCCTCCCAGCTAATTACACCCTCCTTCCCCAGGATCTGTAAGTAAACACCTTTGAACTTATTTCCTATAGTGGTGATGTATTAAATTTGCACTTTCCATCTGAACTAGGCGCTATCCCAGGTCAGTTTTCCCAGAAATCTCCCCCTATCCTTTGTTACTGAGAACACCAAGGAGAACATTGTGCTCTCCCAGCAACAAAGCAATGGTCATGCAGGTATAAACTGAACATGGGTGAGATAAGAACTACAAGGGCATCTATCAGTATAAACACATTTTCTGCATGAAGGACCCCCTGGTCTCATGTAGGGCATCTAGAAATTAGGCTATGCGCTAGGTAAAAGAAGTATTCCGTGAAAGGCACACTATAAACATCCATGCCCAATTCCCCTTTGTTTTCTGTTAGGGCAGCGTTGCTACCTGCTCTGGTACTGGAACCGTAATTTACTTGCAGGTTCTCCACATAGTATCCCCATTGTCATTTCCCAGTGTCAATGTGGTGTAATTATAATGGACATAGCATTTGACAGAACCTTCACATTGGTTCTTCAGCCACTGGGTAAGTACAATTTAATAGAAAAGGCCAGTTAGGAACCCTGATGCTTCCCACTATAGTAGCAGTGTACTCCTTGCCATGGGAAGCATTGGTCCTATCATATACTGCATCATTCTGAAATTGCCATCAAATAGAGAATTAGAGCAGCATCTTTTAGGTGTAGCCCAGGTACCAGCTTGGAGATGACACCCTCTGAGAATGGGCTATTATCCTTCAGGGTACAGTATCCATCTTAAATGATGCTCATTATATGCTGTTGTGTTACTAAGTAGAATATATGAATCTTACAATGAGATCATAGGAGTAGAAGTACCTCTAGTCACTATTGCTTTCAGAAACCAACAGAGGTGATTTGTACTCCTCCTCCTTAGGATCAATGGCCACAGTGATGCTGGCTCTCAAACAGATAACACTTTTCCTGGGGAAGGTCAGGAAAATGAAGAATCCTGCATAACACAGAGCTCAAGCTTCCATCTGTTCATGTGGGTCTTCTTGGCAGTGGCAGAACAATAAGCACAGAAAGGAACTACTACACTGTGGAAGTGATTGACTTTAGTCATGATGAGAAGTAAGCAGCTGCCTCATAATGGGGACAGGAAGGAATATTTTTGGTGCTCAGGTAATTTACAGGGTCCCATTTCTGTAGCTTCTTTCTCTGCTTATCTGTAAATGCACAAATGTGGGAACATGATTTGATAGGGGCATGGTACCCAGGAACTCAGACCTTTGAGTTATGAGGGGCTGGGTCACTCCTTAAGAAATACCACATACAGATATAGCGCAGGTACTAAGAGAAGAAAGAAGGAATCTAGAATGGGTGATAGAAGAAGGTGATGACAAGTACCACTTATGGCCTCAGAATCAACTGCAGCAGCGGGGTTTGAAGTTTTTGTCTCCCTAACCTTCCTCTTATGAGGAAAAAAAAATCAACACCATGAATTTTGAATTTCCGGTTGAGATATTTAATTTAATCTCAAGTATAGGACAGGGAAAAACGAGCTAGAGCCCATGAGCCAAATCCCACCCAACATCTGCTGTTGTAAATATAGGCTTATTGGGATGTAGCCACACCCATATTTACATGTTGTCTTTGACTGCCTTTGCACTGCAATGATAGAGTTAAGAAGTCAGAACAGAGAACTTACCACTTACAAAGCCCTTTACGAAAAAATGTTGGGTGACTAGGTCAGTACAGAAAAGCACTCTTTCCTGGATAGATTTACACAGTTTTGTCTAATCCATATTGTATCTATTATTATTATAATAATTATTTTTTACCAATTATTCCTCCCCTTGGGGGTTCCAGTTAATAGTTTTCTTATGAAGTTCAAGAGTTTATCCATGTTTTCTGTATTGGCATTAAAGTTCAAGATCTCCACTCTTCTGCAAAGAAAGGGGTGGATGGAAGAGTTGGAAAGCAAGACATATACATACCAGTGTGCGTAGGCATGCATATATATTTCCCCCAGCATTTCTGTGTGATGCTAATGTAATATTTACTGGGATCCTAATTCACCAGTAATAAAACCACAGCTTAGTGATTTATAGATTAATGGTTGTCCCATATCAATTTTGTGATAAATCACTAAATCTACCAAAGCTTTTTTTTTTTTAATACCTGATCTTCCAAGTAAATGGGGACTATATGTGTTCTTAAAATTCACAATTAATACAGGTATTATTATTATTATTTTTTAATTAATTTATTATTATTATACTTTAAGTTGTAGGGTACAGAAAAAAACAAACAACCCCATCAAAAAGTGGGCAAAGGATATGAACAGACATTTCTCAAAAGAAGACATTCATACAGCCAACAGACACATGAAAAAATGCTCATCATCACTGGCCATCAGAGAAATGCAAATCAAAACCACAATGAGATACCATCTCACACCAGTTAGAATGGCGGTCATTAAAAAGTCAGGAAACAACAGGTGCTGGAGAGGATGTGGAGAAATAGGAACACTTTTACACTGTTGGTGGGATTGTAAACTAGTTCAACCATTATGGAAAACAGTATGGCGATTCCTCAAGGACAGGTATTATTTTTGATCTATTGGCAATGAATAACATTTTCTGAAAGATCCCCGTAACAGGATGTTCAGTAGTCTTCATGAGGTGATAACTGAGTTAGTACCTCAGTATAATTTACCTTTCACAATTCCCTGTGTGTGTGTGTGTGTGTGTGTGTGTTTAACAGTCCTGTAGTCTGTAATATGTTCTTAGATGAAATATCTAGAGCCATGATTTTTCATCTAATCTGGGACATGGATTCTAAGAATTGTAGGTGGCTACACATAAGGAAGAAATGGAAAGGAAATATTCAAAATGGTAATCTAGGGTACTGGCACCCAGTTTGGATTGAGGATTGGCTTCAATGAAAATTTGCCAAATAATGAATGCCATCAAGTTATATTCCTAGGCAAGTTTTGTCAGTGTTTATATTATAGATGAATATATTTCTTTGTGAGGGCCAAGCAAACTTTTCATTATTCATAATTTCAGTGGGCATTTAAATAAATAACAAATATTTAGTTCTTCGATGGGAGACCTAGAACTAATGTCCTCTATGTTTTCACAAAGATGAGCCCGTGTGTGTCTAAACAAAATAAATACATCTTATAGAAGAAAACACACATATTACGTCAACCTAATCAACCTTTGCTAGAGCTCTGATCCTAAATAAAAAAGAAGAGATCCTTGTCTGAGGAGAGGAGCAGGCTAAGAGAGATAAAGGAAGTCCATAGAAATTGAATTCAGACAATGTTTTTTCCTGATTGCCAGAGAGCTTGTACTCCTAAATTCCTTAAGATAGGGAGATGAATGCTATAAAACGCAAGGGTTTTTTGGCAGGCACATACTGTTCATCATCTCAGGAATGTCTATGCATCAGAGACTTCATATTTAGAGCCTGACTCCTGAACTTTGTGAAATAATTTCTTAGATGTTTTTATGAGGCAATGCTTGTAATGTATTAATAGTACCTAGAGTTTTATTAGTTCTTTAATCTCTTTTTTTTACACTAAATTTTTTCTTTACTAAACAATTAATCCATTATTTGCTCAGACAGAGAGGAAGAGAGAAAGAAAAGAATTAATATCCTGAAACTCATAATTCAGATGAATTGCTATGGGTTGATGGGAAAATGTAATTTAAAATAACACATTCTCCCAGCCCAGAAATTCTCTCCACAAAGGTAATAAAAGGAAAATTCTTTCACTACCGAATAAGTATCAAATCAGAATGTGATGCTCATCACAGGCAATCTGCTAAGAAATTGCAAAGACAGAAAGAAATCTCACCCTTTTATATAGCCAAGCAGATACATAACATCGTTCCAAGATAAACAGTAACTAGTCCTCAAGTAAGAGAACTTGACAGCATCATTTGTCCACATAGTTCCTTCTTACTTTACCTGGTAATTAGGGGGACCATCCATGCTAGCTAGTTGCCTTTTTCTTCTGGAGAAAAAATCTTCTCATTTCTTTATTACAGGAGGTAGTTTTAAAACTTGGAATAAGGGCATTGAAGTTAGGCTCCTGCCTTCCCACAGAAAGTGGGAGATTGGGCTGCTATCTTCCCTGATTTTCACATGTCAAAGAGATGACTCTCAGATCTTTGAGAAAGACATCCCTGGGTCATAAAGGTGACAAAAGAACTATCTAGTTTTGAAAAGAATTTATATACCTTTCAAAGAGAAAAGAAAGTACTTACAAGTGTCCTAAAGTAAAGGTAAAAAAAAAAAAAAAAAAAAAAAAGGAAAGAGGACTTCTCTATTATCTGGAAGAATGAAGGTTTTTCTTTTTAATTTTTATTTGTCCTTAGAGGTTGACACAAAGTTTTTATACAAAACAAAATAAACTATTGAACATTTTCCTTCCCACCTTCCTTCTTCCCTTGTTTTCTTCGTTTTGTTTTCTAAATTTATGTTTTAGTTGATAAAATTGAGTCTCTTGTTTTTGCAATCTATCATTTAAAATATTTTTCTTACTTAACATTTGATAAAATTTCTTTTAGATAATGTGAAAGGTATAGGGAAAAGGCACAAAAAATAAAATCACATAGTGCACATTTTTTACATTATTTTATTATAGACATTTCCCCAACATATTATAGTATTTTATTTTTTCTCCATCTTTGATTTAGAAGGTATACATTCTATTTTTATCTATTAGTGATTACTTATAATTAATAATAATAACATATTTAGACTTAAATTTTTTAATTACCTATATAAAATTGAAACCATGTATTTTCTCCAAAAAGTGTAGCATACTTATTCCTTTCTCATTTACTTCTTCCATTTAACTTTCCTATTAAATCTAATTTCAATTTTTAGATGTAGAATAATTCTATTAATTTTGACTGCAATTTTTCTCAAAGAAGTTGCTCTGATATTTACATTAAAATTTAACAATGATTAATTTAGAATTTACGTTATGTCTTGTGATTTTTGTAATTTTTTCTTAATCATTGTCATTGTTAAACCCTGACTTCTCCAATCCTGCACACTTACTATGATTAATTGCTTGCATTTTTTTTAATTCGAAAGTCTGTGTGGGAAGTTTAATTTTGAAATATAGTAGTATGTAAATATATTTTTCTGTGCTTGAACTGGAAGAACAATTTTCTGAAGATTGAATTTTTGATTCTCACACGAAATTCTGAAAAACGCAGTAGTCAACAATCCAGACTTTGAAGACAGAGAACATAACCTGAACTCTGCCATTGACAAACTATAACTTTAGAAAACAGTCGGGGCCTGGTGGCTCATGCCTCTAATCCCAGCACTTTGGGAGACTGAGGCGGGTGGATCACCTGAGGTCAGGAGTTTGAGACCAGCCTGGCCAACATGTCGAAACTCTATCTCTAATAAAAATACAAAAATTAGCCAGGCATGATGGCACCCGCCTGTAATCCCAGCTACTGGGGAGGCTGTGGCAGGAGAATCTCTTGAACCTGGTTGGGAGGAGGTTACAGTGAGCCGAGATCACGCCACTGCACTCCAGCCTGGGTGATAGAGCAAGACTCCATCTCAAAAGAAAAAAGAAAACATAGTTTACGTTTGAATAGCAGTTATTCACAGGCAAGAAGGGAAACAGAAAATTTTTATAAATGTTATTTTCTTTATTATTCACTCCTTTCTGTTGTGACCTTTATGCTTGTTGAAAAGAAGCATGGCCAAATGCTTTTATGTTTTGATTGGTTGCTCTGGCTCTTTATGGAATTATTTCTTAATCCTTAAAATTCAAAATTCACACCAGGATTTGCTGAGGTATCAATTAGTGTTATACCATTTTACTATTCATAGTTTACCAATAAGTATTTCAATATGCAAAACAATTTTTCTTGCTTTAATAATTATTTTCAGAATAACTTGCAACTTCCAAGTCTAGTAGCATAGAAGACATGCCTTCTTATCTTGTTGTGATCACAAGCCAAATGTTTTATACAATCTTTTCCTACAAGTTTACAATAGGTTTATTACATAAGAAAGAGCATTTTCTGATTATTCATGTAAACTTAAATTTATGTAGACTTTTCCTGTTGATCATCCTTATCAAGACTAGTCTTAGCCAGTACTGGGATAAGAGTTTATAAATTCTCATCAGTTCTTTTAAGCTTCATTGAAAAAAAAAAGAAGAGATCAGAGTTGTCATTATTTGAATTTGTTTGTTCAGTGTTAAGAGCAATCATAGAAGATAAGGACTGTGGCCTAAGGAGAGGCAGCCATGGCACTTAGTTTGATACTGAAGTAAAAACAAAAATGTTCTTCCCCAGTTTCAAGTGGTAGCCAGTAGTTATGTGGGGTGAGTGGGGTGAGGTGTGAGGTGTTGCTCCTTTTTTTTTTTTTTTTTTTTTTTTTGAGACAGAGTCTCACTCTGTTGCCCAGGCTGGAGTGCAGTGGCACAATCTCAGCCCACTGCAGCCTCTGCCTACCGGGTTTGAGTGATTCTCCTGTCTCAGCCTCCCAAGTAGCTGGGATTACAGGCATGTGCCACCATGACCAGCTAATTTTTTTTTTGTATTTTTAGTAGAGATGGGGTTTCTCCACTTGGGTCGTGCTGGTCTCGAACTTCCGACCTCAGGTGATCCACCTACCTTGCCCTCCAAAGTACTGGGATTACAGGCATAAGCTGCCGCACCCAACTGGTGCTCCCTTTTGCCTGGCAGTTTCTTCTTCATCAGACGTGAGCAATAGTATTGACTGTGGCGTGTCTGTCTAAACCAGAATAGGCCAAGGATAAAAAATGTAGTGGCTTTTAACCTAGTGCACTTTAGAAAGTTACTGGTTCTAAGCAGATGCATCTCCTGACCGTCCTACATTCTGTCTTGGCTTTTCAGGTTAGGGAAGATTACTGAAATTCTGTTTCTTTCATTTAACACGTAGACAAACTGTTCCTTCACAGGAATTTTTTCTTAAGTCACCCTTTCTTCATTATGATCAATTCTGAAAAAACAGATAAAAAATAAAAATATATATATATTTATATATACATTATGAATTACATATATCTATAAATATAAATTATTTGTTTTTTTCCAGCAAAAGGCTGCTACTTATCTCTGTTTTCCAGTATGGATGAACATATTTCCTAATTTTAATATGCAGTTGGTATCCCAGTAGAACTCTTAGAAAGGGGAAGAGACTAATACATTTGTACAAATTACCATTATACTCAGAAATTCACTTCCAAAAATATCAGAATAAATGGTGGTTCTTTTTCTTTTATCTTTGAAAATGTCCTTGTGAAATTACTTTATGCTAGGGAAAATACATACCTGTGATAATTTTAGTTGAAGTAAAAGTCAGTAAGTAATTTCAACCATCAGTTAATTAACCCACAAAGTTGAACTTAAACCGTCAGCTAGTTATCCTGTGGGCCTGAGCCATAGACCATTGAGAAAGGATCTAGAGGACACAGGTTGAAAGACAACGCACTCTCCTGCTACAGTGAGCACTTTGGCTGGGTGTGGGGGTGGAGTCTGCTATTCTTTGCGTGGTAAAAATATAGTTAAGCAACCTGAAGAGTGACTGATGATTATGACTTTGTCTATAAATATATTGATTTAAAATCAAGTGTTATTATTTTCTTTTGTCATGTCCTCTCTTATGAATCTCCTGTGCACATTCTTTACCATTTTTCCCCACTGGGTTTATTGTTGCTTTTTTTTTTTTCTTTATTGATATCTAGGTATCCTGAAAATTGATCTCATTGCTATGGGTTGCAAATATATTTTTTAAACTGTTGCTTATCTGTTGACATTTTTATAGTCTTTTCTTTACAAAGGTTTTTAATTTTGTTGTAGCTGAATTTATTTATTGTCTCCATTATGGGGGGTGTGTGTGTGTGTGTGTGTGTGTGTGTGTTTTCTTTATCAGGAAAGACTTCTCTACCTCAGGGTCATAAAGGTGTTCTCCAAATATACATATTTTTAATTTTTTACGACATTTTGTTTTTCATATTTAGGTTTTTGACCCAACTGAAATTTTTGTTGTGTGTAAGAGGTAGCAGTCTAGACTTGTTTGTTTTTTACCCAAGGAAAATTAACTTTTAAAAACATGATATACTATACACACACACACACACACACACACACACACACACACAAAAGCTTCCCCACAAATGATACCAGCCTGTCCTATACCAAGTAGCCAGCCATAAATACTAGTGTCTGTGTTAGAATTTGGTAACAAAGGGGAGGGATTTTTGCTAAACGAACCTAGCTAAGTGGGCTAAGGACAGAGCCCAAAGTCAAGGCCTCAAAAAGAGCATTAAGGAGAGCCTGACTCTAATTTGGTCAAGAAGAGTCTTAGTTGCTAATTCTTATTTAGTTCTCAAAACATGAAAATTAATTTAACCTTTACATTGTTGAATCTTTCTACAAACACCATTACTTACTAAATTTAAATTTATTCTCCTATTTCTAAACATTAATTACTTCAACAAATATGTATTGCACATGTACTATTTTCTAGGCACAGTCTTTACTGTGGGAATAAAGATGTGAACAAAGACAGAAAGGTTTTTTTGTTTTGTTTTGTTTTTGGACAAAAGTGAACAAGCAAACACATAAATACATAAAATCATTTTAAGTGATGAATTAGTGCTACCAATGTTTTAAAAAGTAAAGTAAAATGATAGAATGCTTAGGTAAGATCTTTCCAAGAAATTGATACTTGATCAGAGTTCTGAATAAACTTGGAAAAGATGATAATTCCATTAGTAGGAAAGAGCACAATGGAAGACTTTGGGGCAAGAAAGGGACTGTCATGACTCAGAGACACAGAACGGGTGGTGAGGCTAAAGCTAGGAAGTGAGTGGGTAAGAGGCAGCATGGTAAAATATGCATCAGGGAATTAGGGACTCATGGGTGGAGGGTTGAATTTGGATGTCACTAAACTGCCATTTAGGGGACCTTGGGGAATTTTGGATGGCAGAAGGGTAAGATCTATCTATTGTATTATTTAAAAGGAGTGACTCTGGCTCTTTGGTGGGAAATAAGTAACAGCTTAAAAAGGAGATATAGAAACTCATTTTCAAACAAAAGATGAATTACTTTATAAGCCAAAATATTTTATTTTTAAGAGAAATTGTATTTTCTTAACACTTCTAAGCTTTGCCTGAAAAACATGTTACATCAACAATCCATTAATTATTTTATTTACTCATCCATTTATTTATCAAAAAATATCAAAGAGCTATTCTGATTTTGCACTTCACTGGATGCTAGAAAATCAACAGAAAGCGACACATGATTTAGATAGAGAAAATAACAAATAAATAGCTGTATTTAAAATGAAAAGAACCATAGTGATGGAAATCACAAATGGTACTAAACAAATGCTGAAAGAAAGTGTAGGTTACTAAACTTTTATTTCTACTAACTTCTGTGTATTCTCATCAAGCTCCTTCACACTCTCAGTTAGGATGTACCTTAATTTTTTCCCACTCCGTCTTTGGCCATCCAAATACCCTGGGCATGGTGCCTTTATTTCACATTGCCTGCTTTGTTCACTTCAATCTGTCTGGGCTTGCTCCAGCTGTTTGGGAGACTTTGGAACATTATTAAAGGGACTTAACTATCTGTTTGCAGTTTATTAGAGAGAAAGTGTTAATTTGCTTCTTAGCATTTTTAATTAGCTCTGGAAACCTCTAAGCATCTTTGCAGTAATTCCAGGGAAACTCAGGCTTTGTAGTGAGTAGAATGATCTTCTAATTACCCTTTCCGACATTCTGGCCTGATCTGCCTCTTATGGTAAAAAGAGAGGCAGAGAGAAAAAATATTGTGTTCTCTTCTGCCTGTTTGCATTTACAGCTTTGTTTTATTTCACTCAGGAGTAAATTCCTTTGACAGTAAGTATTATATCATTCCAACAGATGCCTTTATCCATCTGATCCCGAAGACTTGGCTTTGTAAAAAGTGATTGTTTTTGAAATACTGACCATTATTCACTAGTTATGCCATACATATTCCAAGTTTAAGAGCTTATTGTTTGTAAGTTTGAGCAAAATAGAAGTTCTATAGCAGTAAATGGATCATTAACATAATCAAATTTTAAATATAGTAATTCTCATTTATAATCTTTATTTAGATTCATTTATGTTAAAGAATAGCAGTTTAGTGTATAATCATGATTCTAATACTTACATGTACTGAACATGTGCAAAAGATTTTATTAAACTTACTTATTAAGAAGGAACCTGGTAATAGGTTTCAAGTAGTACAAAGGAGAATTCAGAGATAGGAGAGACGTATTAGGAATAAGGAACTCTAAAATGCACTTAAAGATAGATGCAAAACAAATACTTACAGGACAATAATCAGTCACATTCCACAGAATGCAATTCATTTGAAGCTCTATAATCAAGAATAATTGGTATTACTACTATTCATTTGCTACAATTTATAGAGTTTTAAAATAGCTTAAAACTCTATAAAAAGAGTTTTTTTATCTCTTTAAAAAGAC
Source organism: Macaca thibetana thibetana (assembly GCF_024542745.1). NCBI lineage: Eukaryota > Metazoa > Chordata > Mammalia > Primates > Cercopithecidae > Macaca > Macaca thibetana. Next base: position 66,299,308 of record NC_065584.1, read on the forward strand.
AATAAAATAAAGAGTTGAAAAATTAAGCTTGACACTGTACACATTACATTAGTCTTATTTTGTACATTTCAAAGTCTTTCATAACCCACCTGTCCCCACCTTGTGATTATAATAATTCTATGGAAATACAACTCAATCACAAAATGAGGTTTTTCACATTGAGCTTGGCCTGATGAATTTTATAGGCACAGAAAGAGTATCACTTTACTATATGAAGCCTCCTTCAATTTGCTTTGAAAAGTCTAGAGCCATATGGTATTGAACCTTTACCAAGATCACAAAACTAACTCCTGTCTGGAAATTTTCTTTTGGAATCTCAGGTAAGACTTTTAAAAGTCTGTATTATTTGATATCCAGAGACTATGAAACTAAGCCTAAGACTCTGCACAACATCTCAACTGCTTATACATTTGGGGAAATTAGTCTCTTCTAGAATCTGTAAGTTAAGTCAACCAAGTAACGTAAAAGTGGCTTATCATACATGATTAAAGGAGCATCATTTACAAATATGGCATGCTAGGTCAAGCCTATCTTGTATAGTGTATCAAATTATATTCTAGAGAAAGGAAAACAGATTCTTACTGAAAGTATATTAATAACAATATTGCATGAAAAGAAAAAAACGACTTAGGGATTTTTTAAACTGGAGGGATCAATGAGAATCAAATTTAATTTTAAAATGTTTCATCATAGTTCATAAAAGCAGAATCTAATAAATTTTTGTAAGTTAAAGAATAGCTTAAGAAGAAACAGAAAGGGCTTCCTTAAATATCTGGAAAAGACAACACTAAAACCACATCAAAAAAATTCTAACAAATTACAGTAAAATTTCCCTGATCAGTTCATTTAGTCCCATATAATCAGTTTATATTCCTCTTGATTTTTGATTAACAATGGCATGAAACTGTCTGTGTTTGAATTTTTAAAAAAATCTGGAAATCCTGACTTAACATATGGATATGGTCTGAATGTCATGTCATCTAAGCACAGTCTGCTTAAAGACTGTGCCCAGGAATCTCTTTTTTGAAATGTCAATAAAGTACTGAGTCAAATTGTTTTCCATGAGATTTTGAGATGGTTCTTTGTTGAACAAACAAACTCTCACCTATAACAGAGTCTTTTAAAAAGCATTAGAATAAAATAAAACTATTTTGGATAACATAAATTTAATGATAATTGTTATTTTATTATTGAAAATTTTCAAATGTAAAAAGTCTGTTGAAAGGTCATAATAAGAATAATGCAACTGACACTGAAATTTTTCCCTCCAGTATAATACAAAACAAACAGATTAAAAAAGCCATTCAAATACAAAGAATTAGACAAATATTTCTAAGGATAATGATTAAGATGACTATCTGTTTTCAAATAAGTTGGTGAATGTTGCATCAGCTTTATAAAAATGAATTAATAACATAATATGTATAGAGGAAAAAAGCTCTAGATATGTTGTATAATAATCCTGAGACCTTATTCCAGGAATATCAACAAAACCTGGGGTTGAGTTTAGATATCCGTATTTTAATAAAATTCATGAATTGTTATGCCCAGACCGTTCGTTCCCCGAAGAAGACCACCAGAGTCCAGTGTCAAAGCCAAGCGTCAAGGATCTTTACTACAAGTTCGAACCTGGTCCCTCCATTCCACAGTATACAAGAGGGCCCCGAACAATGCGAGCGTTTGCTTTTTATAGCCCGAGAGTTACAGGGGAACAAAGGAATTCTTTTGGTTCCCGCGCTTTCAGTAAAACCTTGAACGGCTGTCTCCTTATCGGAGACTTTCCAGGTGGTGTTTGTACTGGGCTCAGGGAGTTTGAGAGATATATGGTGATATGTGGTGGGATGGGAGGATGGGATGTGTTTGTACTGGGCTCAGGGAGTTTGTGAGATATATGGCGATATGTGGTGGGATGGGAGGATGGGATGTGTTTGTACTGGGCTCAGGGAGTTTTTAGCCCGGGGCTGAGGAATGTGCCCAGCTCCTTTCCGAATGAATCTAATGTGCACTGGCCTAGAAGAGATTTAATTGAAATTAAAGAAGTAAAAACTGTGACCAAGTTAATATTTTAAATAATAACTGAAATTATAACTGACAATTTATACTTTTGTTATGTAACATAATCAAACAAACATTATCAGGATTCCAATAAATATTAGAAAATTCGAAAGAACTATTTCATAAAAATACTGAGCAGTGCTTTTCCTGATAATAAAAACACATCATGGACATCCAGGGCATTGGCACATTTACAGGGAGCCTTCCTCAAATCACATATGTTTTGACTTACTAGTAAAGACGTACTAGCCCTCACATAATGTTGTTATGTTGTTGGAAACTGAAACTTTAAGTGAAAAGATTTATAAGAAAACCAATTTTAACATAGGCTAATTGATATAAACAAGTGTTAAGTTCCTATGGCATATTTCTGATCACTAAAACATCACTAAACTCCTAGATAAAAACCCAAACACCCATTGAAATAACCATGAGCTATATATACATTTAAGAAATATTCATAAAACCAAGTAAGATAATTTTTTGCCCAATTTTTAGTGAATTGTTGAGCAATGGTGGTCATAGTGGTGATGAGTTAAATGAAGGAATAAATGTTTACAAAGGGAAATTTTTAAGGAGTACAACCTACAGTTCACAAATTGTAGCATAAACAGTAACAGATATGTTGGGGGCTGGCCCAGTTCTTGCTTACCACTTGGTTTATTGTCAAGCATTTGTATGGCTTTACAAAGTGTTATTTGAGAATTAATTTGTATTTATCCCTTCATTCAGCTTTCCAACCTGCTTATTCCAATTCAGGGTAATGGGTGCAAGGAAGAAACTAGCCCTGGACAAGACATCATTCCAACATAGGGCGCACTCACACGTACACACACACACACGCACACACAATCAGGCTGGGACCATATGGACACGTGCACATCTCTAGGACATGGGGGAAAAACAGAGTGCCCAGAGAAAACCCATATAGGCATGGGGAGAACATGCAGACTCCACGCAGACAGCGCCCCCATCAGCTTTCTAACAAAACGACATTGAACAGAACAATGTTATTTGAGGACCTGCTATATTTACATTGATAGAATTTTAACTACAACAATTTAACCTAGAAAAAGCTGTATGTCTCTTTTGGTTTATCAGCTCCTCTCAGGAAACTGTTCAAGCAAATCTAGTTATTTCTAGCATCTCTCTTATCATAAAGTTAATTTTTTTTTTGTAATTTTCCAGAAGCTCTCAGAAAAATTTCAAAAAGACTTTTCAGCACAAGGGATATCCTGAAAATGTTATTTTATATTTTTCTGTGCTTAGGATCAGGTAGAATAAAATTTTTAAAACGTTTGTGAGAAGAGACTTGATTAAGATAGGTCCCTGAAAAACCATACATGGTTGCCTAATTAACATAATAATGAAACACTTAAAAATAAATATAGTATGCAATAGGTGAGACATATTGTATTTTCCACTTTTTTTAGATGATCAAGGACATAATGAAGCCAACACAAAAGACAGAAAAGTACTCTATGAAGACAGTTTTTCCTATCTAAGAAGACTGCAAAGAGAGTAAAGAATAAGCATTTGTTTTTAGGTGTCCTCCTAAATACCAAGAAACTAAGCTTATCATAATTGAGCCGACTATGCTAAAATTTTAACACATTTTACAGTTTCTTTTTCAGAGTTGAGTATTATAAACCAAGGCAACTACAATCCACTTTTAAGTGTTGCCCTTTATTATGCTCTTTTATATTCTGGAACATAGTGACATGTTGAGGACAGCTCTTAGAATACGCCTGCCTAAAGGCAGTATCACTGGGGAATACTATTGTTATTGCTCTTGTAACTCTTACACTGTTGCTATTTTACAGAGCAAAATAGCAAAACAATTTAGAATGTTAGTTGTTAGTATAAATTATGGGAAATAAGTCATTAACTGGAAAGAGTTTGTAACGCAGAAGAAATACTTTTATTTAAAAGAAAACTACTCCACAAAAAAGAAATAAATAACCATGTAATGATTATTTATAACCCATTTCACATTTTATTTAACCAGTAAGAAGACATGCAACACAGAATTAGTTTAAGAGGCTGTGATTTTTTCCAGTCAGATTTATATTTGAATCATAGTTTGGTCACATGTGTGCCAGGAAGTATTAAGTGCAATAAAATGCACGTAATATACTATTGCATTGCTTAACACATAGTGAAATCTTAGTACACATTACTTAAATACTGAACGTATAATTGTGTAGGTAGAACCAATGTGCTGGGAACACAAGCTTCTGGAATAATAGCTTAAACAAATGGTTACTGACTCTGGTATAATGTCCTAAACAATTAATAACAATGTAGATAATATCTTTTAATATATACCTATACTAAAAACAAAAAAAGTGAGTATAGCTATTTATATCTCTCAGGTAAAGCAAGACATAAAGCCAGCATTTATTGGTTTCCATAAAACACTTTAAAAAGAAATCTGGAGGTACAGAATGATTTTTTTTTTATGCCAGCTTAATCTACTATATTGAACTAAGCCTAAATTGGATATATTTTAAAGCAGTTAAATTAACTTTTCACATCGTAATAAAAAGTTCTATAAAAATATTCCTATTAAATACCTTCTGTATCCCCAGGAAACTCAGTAAACTTACCTTCTCTTAAACTACCAAATTAAATTAGTAGGAACTCTATGAGGTGACAGTGACCAACTCTGTAGAGTTGTTGACTTAAGCCAGTTACATTTGGGAAGACATGAATTAAAAATGATGATTTTAGGAATGAACACTCTTAAATAATGCCCCCTGACATAATTCAGTGATAGAGTAAACTCTCCACCAAGGCCACCTCTAAGTCAGGACAATAAAATTAGGTGAATCACTGAAAATATATTTATCTTGATATTATCTGTGGAGGCAGAAAGAATGGAGTCAATTCCATAATCAAAAAAACAGTTTAAAATTGCTAATATAATCATTCAACATTTGACTTTGTTCTACACTAAAGTAAGATGCGATGTTATGCAAATAAATAATTTCTGCTCAGAGTACAGTAAGCTAAATGTTTAAGGGAATAGAACAGAATATTTGAAACAGTTTTACATTAGGAGAATTTTATAATTATCCGTTTATAAATCATATATGTGTTTAGTCATTTTCTTCAATAGTCCTTTTAGAAAGAAAAGAATCCGATTTAATTTTTCCTTAATAAACTATCCAGTTTCTAAAAGAGATATTGGTGCTTTCCCACATTCTTGAAAGAAACCAACCACCATTCTTGAAGAAGTACAAGTGACTTGTCCTTATCATCTTTTCCACCATCATCATTATAGTCATAATTTTTTAAATCTTGAGAATATTTTCTTTATATCTAACTATAAGATATTCTCACATTTCAAATAAAAATTCTGACTTTCAAAAACCCAATAAAATGCATGGGCACTCCATATCAGACTTTAGGTAATGAATTTGTATGCAAAATATTTTAAATATGTAGATAAATATAATCTATCCTTTTTTTTTTTTTTTTTTTAAGACAGTCTCACTCCGTCACCCAGGCTGGAGTGCAGTGGCATGATCTTGGCTCACTGCAACCTCTGCTTCCTGTGTTCAAGCGATTCTTCTGCCTCAGCCTCCCAAGTAGCTGGGATTACAGGTGCACGCCACCATGTCCATCTAATTTTTGTATTTTTAGTAGAGACTGGGTTTCCCCATTTTAGCCAGGCTGGTTTCAAACTCCTGACCTCGTGATCCGCCCTCCTTGGCCTCCCAAAATGTTGGAATTACAGGCGTGAGGCATTGCACCCAGCCCAATATATCTATTCTTTAAACTCTTACTGAATTTATGCTGATAGCTATAAAATACTCCAAATATTAATGAATATTCTTCTCTTAATTTCCTCAACTGTAAATCAAACACATTTTCATAGTGTGTTAGAGTTTTGCATCTGGTTCCTTATTGTCCCTATGCAAATATGATTTATTTTATAAAACAAGCATGTTCCTGGAAACTAAAATAACCTTCAAAAATAAAATATTTCAAATAATGTTTGAAATTTGTTAATTATACACATAATATAGTAAATCTATAGGTGAAATAGGTGATTCTTGTGTAGATAAAAAAAATTCAAACTAATGTTTGTGCTTTAATTTTTTTTTTATTTTTAGATAAAGAGAAAAATAATGCTTACAGTTGGGAACACCTATACAGTTCTCTGATTGTAAGCTGGAAATCTTGAGTTGTTAAACCTTTATAATAGTCATGTAAAAGTGGTGTTCATTTAGAAATAGAATACCTAAATAGATTGGGAGATTGGTTTATTAGGAAGGAACAATAATAAGATATTTGATTAGTACTATGCTGTATTATCTAAGTTGACATCAATTCATACCTGTGATGATATATCCTAGATTTCATAATATATAAATTATGTGCATATGTGTGTATATATATTTTCAAAGTAAACCAACTTTCAAATCAGGTTTTAAAAATTAAAACCAAAAGGGAAAATTGAACCTAAATGATTATAGTATAGCATACATGTTGATTAATCTTCGTTTTATGTAAGGAGAGCTCTCAAATTCAGGAAGTGGAACAAAACATGAAAACGAAGTTGCTTACTGCTTAATACAGTTACAGTGATATTTAATGTATTTACTTCTTCTATGGGCCTTTAGAAAAGCATGTCAATATACTAAAGAAAACATTTTCAGCTAACCAATTGAGCAACCCTAGAAACCTCACTTCACTTCTTTAAACCTCAATTTCCTCAACTGTAAATGCAAAATTATGGTGATTATACTTATACATCTGCTTTGAAGATTAAATAAATCATGCATTTAAAACTGTTAGCCCAGAGCCTAGCAAGTGTAAGTACTCTCTAAATATTATTTGTTTCTTTTCCTGTTAGTTGTTATATAATAAGTAAGTAACATGGACTCACTCTGATACTTTTCTGGCTAGTTGTTAAACAGAAATGCTCAATTTGTACCAATTCAAATATATCATGTAAAAAAAAAAAATCCAGTGGTTGATAGTTACATTTGGGAAATTATTGTCAAAGTCATAACTGGTAGTCAAAAAAAGAGAGTATTTGTTAGCAATTATGATGACTACTGAGCCCATTTATTGAATACATGATTCTTAACTTTTCAATCTGGATTTTTTTTTTCAGAACTTTGTGTTTCTGTTTGAATACAGTAAATCAGTTGTTTTCACCAACTTGATTATGTGATTTTGCAAGCCCAGATAAAAATAACTTGACTAAACTTACATAGTTTTGCTAAGCTACCTCAGTCAAGATAAAATTTAAGAGACTACCTTTCAGTATTTTATTTAGAGAAGAATTATCTCATGAAGCTTTAAAAAAAAAAAAAAAAGAAAAGAAATACAAGAGAAAGCAATATTGAGAAAGGCTATCTTAAAAAATTTTCAGGGACAGAGGCCAGTATTTGTCAGGACTGACTGCTGGTATCACATATCAAATTAGTTTCCTTGTCTGCTGGTGCACTGGAGTGCAGATATTGGAATATCTTCAAATTCCACACAAAATATATCCTTGTATGTATAACTACATTTAATAATATTAAAAGTAGAGTACTTTTCCCAAATTTCCCATCTCATTTTACACTGAATTTGGTGTGATACAGTATTTTGTGACATGTTTGTAATTAATACAGTAATTTGTTGCTTAAAGATGGGATACATTGTGAGAAATGCATTAGGCAATTTCATTGTTGTACAAACTTCATAGAGTACTTACACAAACCTAGATGGTAGTGCCTACTACACACCTAGGTTATATAGTATTGCTTGTTGCTCCTAGGCTACAAACCTGTAGAGCATATTACTTCTAAATACTATAGGCAATTGTAATGCAACGGTCAGTACTTTTTTTTTTTTGAGACGGAGTCTCCCTCTGCCGCCCAGGCTGGAGTGCAGTGGTGCGATCCCGGCTCACTGCAAGCTCTGCCTCCCCGGTTCATGCCATTCTCCTGCCTCAACCTCCCTGGTAGCTGGGACTACAGGCACCTGCCACCTTGCCCCGCTAATTTTTCGTATTTTTAGTAGAGATGGGGTTTCACCGTGTTAGCCAGGATGGTCTTGATCTCCTGACGTCGTGATCTGCCTGCCTCGGCCTCCCAAAGTGCTGGGATTACAGGCCTGAGCCACGGCGCCCGGCCATGGTCCCGGCCATGGTCAGTACTTCTATATCTAAACATATCTGCCATTAAAAGGGTACAATAAAAATATGATATTATAATCTTATGGTACCAAATTGTATATGCTGTCTGTTGTTGACTGAAACGTCCTTATGGAGTAAATGACTTCACAATCTTCTTCACAGAACTATTTACATTTTCATTCAGCAAGTATTTAACGTGTTATATCCAACCTTGTGTTTAATATAGTCTTTGCTATATTAAGAATTATGAATTTCCTACCAGTTAGTATTGAGCTGTATTTGTTTCTCAATATATTACTGAACTATATTTTTTTCTTATCCTTTCCTATTTCTATTTGGTAATTTAAGGCAGCTTTAAAAATGAACATAATATTAGATTAATAAGGGAATCATTTTCTAATTTTGTAAGAATCAGAGTTATATATATACATTTTCTTTCTACATTTTGAATAAAGCAGGGCCATTTCCACCTCAGGAGCCTGGGATTTGTGTCACAGCAGGGGTCACTTATGCTTTCCTTTGGGAATTTAGCTCTGCTCTTGATAAACTTACTTCTAAAGTATTGCCTTTACTTTGCAGTTTGTCTAGGGTGCGGCACAGGAAGAAAGCATGATGAGGTTGTAGCAGTAATAGCACCTTAACAATGTAAGAAGAAAGCCATAGAGTAACCAGCAAGAAAAGACAAGCTGACTGTGTTCTCAGGGGTCTTGTGAATGCCATCATCTTATTGAACTTCCTAAGATAGGGGGTTCTGGCCATAGTCTTGTCAGCTGAATAAATGTAGCTACTCTATAATTTCTCTAAAGAAAGGACTTCAAGGGGGCAGTGCTTAGAGAATAGCTGGAATCTATGGGACTATCTTTAGACTGACAGGTATATGGCAAGAACACTGATTTTAATTAGATTTTATGATTTGGGGGATGACTAGGATGAAAAATTCTGAAGACTAAGCAACAAACAAAAACAACCCCTCTTAAACTAACCCTGGATATAACCACAGATAAAACGTCTTGAACTGTTAAGTTGAGAATGGGTTGCCTGCTTAGATTTAGATTCAAATTTATCAACCCCATATAGCTGATTTTAAAACTAAATAATACATCTTTTGTTACCAAAGGCATACAGAACAGAGTTGTCTGGTTTCAGTAGAATCTCGTTTTGAGACGCTTCTGTCTTTTCAAGGTGATTTTGTCTTACCAGTTTTATGATAATTTTATGTTTTAACTCTCAGAGCAATTGGAGCAATTTTACTTCCCTTATTTTTTTTTCTTTGAAGGAAATATGGTAGCTCCCATATAACAAGTGTATGTTTCTTTTGGGACACTAACATAGTAGAGTAATGAGTCCAGTTATTTCTTTTCATTTAGTGTTTAAAACCAGCAGAGGTTCGCTTGACCACCAAATGACATTACATCTCAGGTATGTTTTTTACTGAGGAATGGTTCAGGGAAGATTTGATGGCAAGTAAGTAAGGTAGCATCTAAAAAGTAAGCTGCTGGTATTCAAATCCTATATATCCAATTACTGAGGAAATACCTCAACATCTCTCCAAACTGTGCTTCTCTCTCATTCTCACTGCCATGACATGGTTCAGGCCTCATTATTTCTTATGCAGATTAATACATCAACCGTCTAATTGGCATTTCCTGTCATCAGTCTTATCCCTCCTCCAATCTACCTTCCTTATGGTTACCAATCTTTCCTCAGCAGAAAATGCAATGACATCACTTCTTTGCTAAAAATTCTCCGATACCTCTCAGCCTGCAAGATAAAAGTCCAGAATCTGAAACATGTTTTATAATCCCTGTCTCACATAGTAACCCTGATAGATCACTGTATAAACTCATTATACACAATTCTTGAAATTATTCAACTATTCTCAGTTTCAGGAAAGTACATTGCTTTCATTTGTTTATTTGTTTGATCTTCATACTTTTTTCAATTACCATCTGGAATGCCCCATTTTTCCAAGCCCTCCAGACTCACCTGTGATAACACCTCTCCCTTGTTTACACCTTTATCTTCCCTTGGGTTTACTTTTTCTGTCATAGGCCTTATCACATGTGTATTTATCTATTTATTATTCTGCCTAGTTTTATTGCAACATCTTTATTAGTAGAAACTTTACCTTCAGCTTCAAGAGGGTGTCAGTCTTATTTTCTTTATTTATTTTGGAATTAATGAAGAGTTTCATGAATATACAAGATTCTAAAAAATTGATCAAAACCACAAAATCAAAGTGGCCTCCTATATTTTGAATACTTGTATTCTCAAAAACATTCTCCTTCCTTGAGGTACCAACAAGATGGCAGACATCAGTTAGGAGAGATTGGACTCTAGAAAGAAATTAATCCCAGTATTTCACTAGCGTAATACAATAGGAACTTGCTTATTTCCACAGTCTTAGTTAGGTGGTCAAGATAAAGACATGGCTCTCCTTCATGTAGTGATCTAAGAACTCAAGTTTCTTCCATTTTGTGGTATACCTCTACTAGGAAAACACAATTATTTGCCTGAAGCTAGTGGAAAGGGAATGAGATGAAGAAGCAATGTGTTAGGTTTCAATAGCCCAAAAATTGGGTTACATCACTACTAGTCACATTTCAGTTCCACTGTGTGGGAAAGAATTCCACACAGCTGTACTTAACTGCAAATGAGGCTGCTAAATTTCTAGCTCAATGCCCAGTAATAGGAGATCGATTTTGGTGCATGGTATAGTGTCTCTCACAAGAGGACAAAGAGTTATTACCCATATGCCCTACTCCTTTGCAGTTTCCTATCCCCCTTTCTTTTAAAGTGTGTATATCAAATAGCATGAGCTTCCAACCCATGTTCTTGATCAAAGCCCAGGTGTTCGCTAATGTTTCCTAGAATTCATGTATTCTTGTTTTGTAAGTGTTTACCCTTGTCGCCTATCACATCTTATTCTGAAAGTTTGCCTCAGGTTCATTTATCAATGACTTTGGATTCTCTTGTGCTGTCTTTTACCTTTTATTTGAGTGAGAGTAAGGAATGTATGACATCTTCCAAGTGATCATTAAATATGTGATATGTGGTACAAAATTTTTATATAATATTTGCTATAATGCAAGGAAGTTATAACAGAGAATAACAACCAGTTTGAACAAACATCATCGCCACTATCATCACTCCTAAAATTTGTTGAGCACATCCATCTTTACTGACAGCCAATTATCTAGGTCTCTACTACACTTTTGTGCCCTATGAGTACCTTTTTAAGTGCTTACTTTTCCTTGAATCCCTTTATCCTTTTAGATTTTCAAGGCAACAAACTACAAAACATCGCCATAAAACTAGAATTTATTTTCTTGAATATATAAATCAATCCAACACAATTAAACTGTCATGCTAAGATAGAATTCTTGAGACAGAATTCTCGAGACAGAATTCTCGAGACAGAATTCTCTTCTATTACAGAATGCTTAATGGGTGCAGTGAGAATGTTGAATGGCTATTGAATGGCTAAGTGAGGGTTTGTTTGTTTGGTTTTTACTTTGTATACTATTCTTACAGTGCTAGAAGTTTATTGTGAATTTATAAATTTATTGTGAATTGGAAGAAGAATTTGCTCTACTGCCATGTAATTGTCATAGTCTACTGTTCCTCCAATTCTGAGATAGGTAATGAACTCCATAAGTAAGTCAGGTGCTTGAGAAGTGTTGCTCAGTCAGCAATTTTATCCAAGTGATCTGCCCTTCCTCTCTAATTCCTTTGCATTTACATTATGAAAAGGAGACCTAAATTCATTTAATATGGTGTTAGCATGAATGATATACTTCCATTTTTCAGAGTTCTCATTATTTATATTAAAATTCAGAAATTTCTCTTTTTCCCTGCTTTTACTGTTTACTTTTCAGCTAGTGCAACATTCCCCAGTACAGACATCTATAGCTATTGTATTGGAAGGCTTCACCTGCAAAGCAAAGGACATGGTATAAAAAATGGAAAATTAACCAAAAATAAAGAGGAAACAATCAAAGCAACCAAAATAACAAAATTATTGGAGCCACTGTCCTTAAAATTCTATATGATAAGCATAGAAGATTCATGGTCTGTCAGTATATTATGACACATTTAGAGAAATGATTTCAAGACTACACAACACAGACATTTCCTCTCTACCATCTAATTCAATAATATTCGGGGTTGCTGTGAGCTCCAGGAAATGAATTGTCATAGACACCTCACCTCTTTGATCATCAGGATTCACTGTGCTATTCTGATATGCCCTCTTGTATGGCATTGGAGGGAAGAATACTCTCTCAAGAGTATAAAAGTAGGATTTCTATCTTTATGTAGAAACATACATGTTAGGGGTATTGTGTACACTGTGAAGCAAGAGTTATTTTTCACAGTAGAAGAAGAGAACCTGAATTAGTCATTAATGGCCTTAGACAAATATTGAAAAATAGTTCTAAGTTATTCTCCAATGTTCCCCTTTGCCATGCCTATCACATTCCTTTGCTTGTTTACTTATACTTGGAGAGATTTATGCATGTATATGTATGTGCACACGTCCAACATGGATATCTGTGGCAGGGCTACGGCTGCTGTGGCAGTCAATAGTCTTTTGTAATCTTAAGTATTCAGTTTTGTGAAAGAATATTTTATGACACAGTGGTTTAAATATAGGCTCCTTTACCCCGTAATTTAGTCAAAATTTTTGATACTTTCCTTTAAAAAAATTACAATTGTCATGTCCCCTGTTTCTTGTGGACTTTTTCTTGACCTCTTGCTTTCTTTCTTCACTCTCTTTCTCCAACCATCCGTATTTCTCTCAATTTCTCTACCTTGACTGGAGAGAAGAAAGGAGATAATTATTAAGAGGCGTAAAATATATAATTGGTTCAGTGATCATGATTCTCATAATTCTTTTATTTTTCTATTTCTTCCTTAATATTTTTGACCCTTTGTCAAGTGGTAAAGATAAAATAGGATTTCAATAAAGCTCCTCAGACTAAGAGATGTTAACGATGTCTATATTCATAAATCTATAATTACATTTTTATGGTGATCTTCCATAAATCTAGAAAAACAAATACCTAATATTAGCAGTTAATATTTTTAACTTAATATTTGAAATAATGATCTCTTATTACCCAAATGTTATTTTTATAATACTGTCTAATACTGAAGTGTATTATAGTAAAAGTCATTTATGAAGTTAGGAGCCAATTTCATGATTTTATTATTTTATAGTAATACTTTTAACAACATTAGAAATAATTAGCGGCTTTTCTTAGAGATATAAAAGCTACTGGAAAAGGTAGGTAACTTTTTCTTTATATAATCTTATATACAAATATTGAACTCGGGATAGTTCAAAAAGAATATTTAAAAAATTAAAAAATAAAAACATGTAAGACTATAATAAACATATAAATTAAATTAAGTGTTATTTAGAAAACAACACAATTTTGCCTTTAAACAAATACAAAACAAAGAAAGGATGCTACATGTGTGGTGTGAGTTTGGTATATGTGTATGTGCATTTGTGTATATGTCTAATAGGTGTATGTCTGGCCATGGTGTGTTAGAAAGTATGTGCACATGTCCTATATATACCCATACCCATTCTGTAGCATACTTAATATCCTTAGCTATTTGTCACTTTTGATAAAACATCACTGTTATATTTGCATGTCTGTGATGGGGAGAAAATACAATCACAGTCAGAGGAAGACTGAAACATTAAAGATAAAGATGTAATGTGAATAGTACGTCATTGCCTCTCTTACTGCCTGGTGAAATGACCTTTACCTGCGTCCTAATGTCCAGCCATGTCCTCAGCCATTCTTTCACCGGCGTGCACTGTACGCTTTTTATTCTGTCCTGCCGAGACACCTCTCTCAAATGCCTAATTTTGCCCATAGGCAAGGTTGTACACATATTGATAGATGAGAATGAGCTAAGGTATAAGAAGGCATTTAATACTTAAAAGCACAAAACTAATAGAAAGTTAGGAAGTACTGAACAAGTGTGATATAACATAATAACAAGAGTTAGGGTGAGGAAACATGCAGGTAAATACCAGTCACTAAAGATAAAAATAAATTATGCTGATAGCAGGCAAAACATATTGCACACTAGCTTCAAAAATAAACATGAATAACTAAGTTAAATGATGATTTTGGCATTATGTAACTGACCTAGTGAAATAGCCGTCTTAAAGTAACAACAGGTTGAACTTCACAATGGGCTAATTATTAATGAGAGGAAATAACAGCTGTGCAGTAACAACTTCCATAAAAGATTTACCCTCAGAAAGGATGGGGGAATTGTGATCTATCAAAAAACAATTTAAGTTGACACATATACCATTTTTAAAGGTCTTGACTAGAGGTATTTTTAAGTGAACCATTTTTTTTTCCAACATTCTAAAGCATCTTATTTTTCACTTAAACAAAAAAAGCTGATTAATGGTTGAAATTTTCCATATAAAATGGTCTTGACTTTCTAGTGGTTAGAGTAATAATTATTAAAACCAAAAAATGTTAACATCACAAAAAAAGTTTATATTTGTTAGGAAGGGGAGTTAACATCCAGAATCTAATTCTGATTTTTATGAAACAGTCCACTAGAGCTATAGTTAGCTATAGACATGACTTCTGGCCTCAAGGGATCTGCCTGCCTCGGCCTCCCAAGGTGCTGGGACTACAGGTGTGAGCCACCACATCCAGCCTAAAGTGCAGTATAAATCTAATGTTTTGTTGTTGATTTTCTATCTAGACAATCTGTTCAGTGCTGAGAATGGAGTGTTGAATTCCCCAGCTATTGTATTGACATCTATGTCTCCCTTTAGATCTAATAATATTTGGTTTATATTATATATCTGGGTGCTCCAGTGTTGGGTGCATATATATTTAGAATTGTTATGTTCTCTTGCATTTATTTCTCCTTGATTAATGATTCAGGGCAGTGAATATCAAATCAAGATAATTAATGTCGCAGACTTAAATTGTAAGGAATATTAATGTGTGTGAACAAGAGAAACACACCGTTTGATGGAGAAAGAACCTTGAGGGCAGTTGAATCATCCCGCCTCCCAATCTTTTTAATGTGGAGGGAATACCTGCTATTAGTATTTCGAAGCTCTACCACTCCGAGTACAAATTAGGTCACATTTACAATACCTCACAGCTTGACACTCGGCATTAGAGACTTTCACTGTTCACCCATGACTTTTCATTGCAGTTAAATGAAGTCACGTGACTAGAATTGGCAGAGATTTCTGAATGGAAATAATATGTCATTCAGGGTTAAAGCCTTGGATTACTGGTGAGAGACCACCTAGCACTGCCTTTCTCTTCCAGGTGAACTGAGGAGACGGCAAACTTCAGATGGAGCACGTATAAAGTAGTGGAAATTTCATTAGCCTGGATTACTGAGTTGCTGCAAAAAGAATGGTTTCCCTGGTAAGCTGCTTAGCACCTCAGACAACTTTACAGAAGCTAAAAATAAGCTTTTACTGTATAACTACCAATGGTTTGTCGTTCTTTACTACCTCAATATATATTCTAGGTTTTCATGACGAATAAATGTTCATGTCACCTATCTTGACTAGTAAAAAATTCAGTCATTTTCTAGAATTTCAAAACGTGTCTAGAGTATTATACTTCTTTTGAAACAGTTTTGATGTTGTCTAACCACATATGGTTAAATGGAAATCCTTGAGGACAAATTCTGCAACTTACGTCCTTCTGCCAACTTTGAGAATGATTTTCTCAATGTATTCAACCCCATCTGTTGATCTGGGTTTGTTAAGCATCCCTGATACCTGTGACTAAGGCAGGAAGTTTGATCAGATGCCATTGCCTCTTCTGCCACACCAAACATTGGGAAGACATCTGCCAAGGTGAATGCCTTAAATCCCAAGATTTTATAGCTTCAATGAGAAGACAAATGAAAGGAAGTGATTTTGGTCAGTTTACCCCTGCTTGTCCTTAAGGTAAGTGTAAATTTTAGGTAATTTTTCTAGGCAGAAATTGTTGCATGAGATGAGATGCTCTCCTCACATCCTCCAATAATTAGTTGAGAAACGTACTATCACAAAGTGGCTTGTGGCCTGAAGTGCTGCAGCTACTAGTGGAAAGTTGTTGTGGAGTCTCCAGAATCTTACATGTCTGCAAAACATTTTCACTCACTCCTTTGAGTTGCTACTTGAGTGCTTCCTACAGCAATCTTCTGCACCAATCACACCTTTTGTGGTTCTCTTACTACTAATGTTCTTTTGGGTGCTACTGAAATGACTAGCTTGAGGTCTTCATTTTATAGCTTGCCAGATTAAATTATCTGCAATTTATGTGATATCCTGGAACCTACGGTGTAATTATCACACATTTTGATGACCAGAACTTTTAGAAATCTGGCTCCAGGTCAAAAGCCTGTGTGTGATCTTTCAGGTCTGACTATAGGTAATTAAAAAGACCTTAACTGGAAAGCCTCATGAGGGACAGCTGTCTTCCTCACATCAGGCTTGGTGCACAGCCAGTGCACTGCAGTCTCTGGAGAGAACTGCAGTCAAAGACTCAAGCCACCTGCCCACCTCAAGCCAGGCATGCTCATACTGTATATAGGCATTCCTACCTCAAGAACTTCATCTCTGAGGTTTTTGTTTTTTTCACAAGGACATCTCCACCAAGGCATTTTTCAGGCAACTTTGCCTACACTTTCTTACCTGGGGCATTTGACTGAGATACTGTGTGTCACACTAACTCAGTGTTTTTCCAGTCCTAGGTCTCCCCCTTTCAGGATCCTCAGCCACCTGGGTCCATAAAACTGCAAAAGAATTTCGTTCAGGGCTCCTCCACAGTGAGGTATTTCTCACGCCTGAATTGCGTGTCATCTGAGTGATCTGTGCCTGATATCATTCCTTGGAGAAAAACAAAACATTTGGGATATGACACATTTTTATTTGCCTCTTGCCTCCACCATCACAGTAAATGAATAAAAATTTGATTGTTACTTTTACTTTACTTCACTGCCCTAATTAACCACCATGACACCTGGCAGATCAGCAAACTTTTTCAGATGTTTTCTTCTGGGTTTAGAAAGAGGAAGACTGAATGCTCCACCATTTTCACTGCTTCTTTATCCTCTCTCTTACTACTTCTGTAAGAAAAAGCAAAACAATGGCAACAACAAAAAACACATACAAATAGAAAGAGCCAGCAGTTACATTCCTCATGACCCAAAAAGAAAATCTCTACAGAATAACAGAGTCCAAATAACTATACTATTATACATACAAAGACTTCTATATGCCAATCAGAGCATCCATTTAAAAGTTGGCATTTGTTGAGAATTCACTAGTGTTTGCTGTTTCTCTGTGAATCTCATCAGTTAACCATGTAAATTGAGGTGTGTATTTTTCAGCGAAAGACTCTGTTTCTGAAATTACTAGGACAGAATTGCTTATCATATCTAGCTAAAATCAGCTTTACTCTTTTGGAACTCTCTAAGTGGATGCATACATTGACAAATTCAGGTGAAACTGAATGATAACTTAAAGAGATACAAATGATAGCTTAAAGAATCGTAAAACCTGTGAAGAAAGTGTACTGCAATCACAAATGTATTGGGTAGGTTTATATTCAAAGACAAAGGAGGAAGTAGCAGGGTGAGATCTGTATGCATGTCTCTGGGAATGTTTTGTTCAGTTTCCATGTTGCTAATGTACCAACATTAGTAAACCAAATATGACTTACATTTAAGTAATATTTTTAAAATGAGTGGATGAAAGAAGGAAATTGGTACATATTGAAACTACGATAGCCTAATATGATTACTTCTCTTAGAATTAACTTTTTTTCTTGACATAAAAATCATTCCCTATTGTTCTTCTGAAATGATTATTAGAAAGTATTAAAATGTAAAACACTATTTCCATATCAAGAAATGTGGCTTTATTATGGAATCTTATGTTAAAAGAAAGGTCATAAAACATTATTTGGTGTGAAATAATATTTGCAAAATTGGTTCAAAAAGGGCAATTCAATAACATTAAAGATGTGTGGAAAATACATATTGATGGCTAGAATTATACTCCGTTTATCTCAATATGCAATTGATACCGGAATAAATACTAAAAGTTTTCTCATATAGACGTATTTAAATACATTATCTACTTTCAAATGTCAGTTGTGATAGGAGCCAAATCCTAAATAAATGAACAAACGCTTACATTCTGGATCATAACTTTCTCTAAAGATACATAACAACCCAAAATTCCTACTGAAGACTTACTCTAAAAACAACATGCTTAACTTTAATGTAGACATTTTGGAGGATCAACATACAGACACAATACATACATCTTTTTTTATTATTATATTATTATTATTTTAGAGATGGAGTCTTGCTCTATTGCCCAAGCTGGAGTACAGTGGCATGATCTTGGCTCACTGCAATCCCCACCTCCCAGACTCAAGGGCTTCTCCTGTACTCCTCAGCCTCCTGAATAGCTGGGACTACAGATGTGTGCCACTATCACTCGAACTCCTGACCTCAGGTAATCCACCTACCTCGGCATCTAAGAGTGCTGGGATTACAGCTGTGAGGCACCATGGCTGGCCTCACAGCATCTTGGTTTATTATTCTAAAAGAGAAATAAGAATATGGCTGAAACAAAAATGACTAGCAGAGCATAACAGCATCTCTAAAGTGCCTGAAAACCAAAGAAGAACAGGTCAAGTGAAAAATAAAAACAAAACAAAGGAAGAAGAATTGTATTTTTGCAAGTAATGGGAAAAAATGAGAACACTGAAGAGATAAATTATACCAGCTAAATGAAATTATAAAGATCAAAATCACCTGATAAGGCTGACAGACCATGGACACACACACACACATACACATCATATGAAAGCCACATAACAATAAAAATACTCACCAGTTTATGAAATAACTTTAATGCTGTGGCAAGTCCCTTTGAGAATACTCAGTTGATTATTATTATTTATTATTATTTTTTGTGTGTGTCGGTGTCTCGCTCTGTCTCCCAGGCTGGAGTGCAATGGCATAATCTCAGCTCCCTGAAACCTCCGACTCTGGGATTCAAGCGATTCTCCTGCCTCAGCCTCCCAAGCAGCTGGGGCTACAAGCACGTGCCGCCACGCCCAGATAATTTTTGTATTTTTAGTAGAGATGGTTTTTGAGACCAGGCTGGTCTCAAACTCCTGACCTCGTTATCCACCCATCTTGGCATCCCAAAGTGTTGGGATTACAGGCATGAGCCACTGAGCCCCACCTCAGTTGATTATTAAAGAAATAAATCAATCTTTTAAAAATTCATTTACAGTTTACATAGAAAAAATTGCAAATTTTGTGAAATCATATTTTATTAGCAATATACTTTTAGCCAAAAATTATAAATTTGATAAGGCAATCACTTAATTGACATTATAATCTGAATACCTTGCTAGATAGACCATATTATTTTTTTCATCCAAGCATCTGATACTTTACTGTGATAAATTTGTTTTTTTAACTTTTTGTGTGAAAATTGAAAAATGCCAATTTTGTAATTGGAAAGCAAGTCTAGAAGCTGAGAGGTAGCATTCTTCTTTGTTTAGCTGAGTGCTTCAATGTAAACTTTTCTGGTATCACAAAACCCCTATGCTCCGTTTCATGTACTTTTAATTTTACCTGTCTCCAGAACATTAGGTCACATGTTCTGACCTGGGTAAAAACTGCAGCGAAAAATATGCATATGATCCAAATAACTATATGAAGGCACAATCCAGTAAGAACTCACCTCATAACGTATGACACACTTACTGCTTCCCACTCCCTGCTGATATTAAATGCTGGAATGTTGTGAAACCTGCTGGTGTCCCCTATATGCCATCAGAATGTGCAAGGAATATAATGTCCTATGGAGCAAACCACTGATCAATGGGAAATGAAACCTGGCAAATAAAAAAGTATTTTCTTCCTTCCCTGTAATAGGTTGTCCTGAGAAACATCCATTTATATTGTCTAAAGGAAGATGACATTAAAATGGCAAACACTGCAATTACTTTTGCACCAACCTAATACTTGATAAAAACCAGCTTGCTAATACTCCCTTGTTATTTTTTCCTGTTTTACTTCCTTTTTTCCCCACTTTCTGTTCTCCAGGACATACAACTCTATGGAGTAGGAGGAAAGCTTCCTTGGCTTCAGATGCTACTGACGTAGAAAGTAAGGCCAAGGTAGTTGAAGCCAGGATTACTCTAGAAAGCAGCTGCTGTGGATAAGATCTGAAGCTAGATTATTATACACAGTGATATCATGGACATTGCAAGGCATGGCGGGGAGTTGGGTGTAGATGAAGAAGGAAAAATTACCTATTGGATACAATGTGCACTATTCAGGTGACAGGTACACCGAAAGTTCAGACTTCACCATTATGTAATTCATCCATGTAACAAAAAACCACTTATACCCTAACATCTACTAAAATGAAAATGAAATTAATATACAAACAAAATGATTTATGAGTGCGGCAATTAGGACCCTATCCCTGGTAGCAAGTGAGGTGGTGATACTACTTTTCATGTAGTGACTTTAAAATTATCAAGCTTTAAGTTGCAATTGATTGGGACAGGATACAGATTCTAGGTATGGTATTAGGATCTGCTATCGGCATGGCAACTGGAAGGTATTGCAGCAATGATATAAAAGTATGAATCTGGATGGTTGATGTTATAAATATTGGAAACTTTGGGAAGATTAAATGGAGGGTCCAGGATAACCAACTTTCAATGCTAAGAAATGATAAAACTGGGGACGACAGTGGAATATATGAAGGGCAGAATGTGCTGAAAAATTATTTTGATGATCTAATTGTAAATCAGGAAGAGCCTAAATGCATATCTCTAAATCTGAAGAACATTTGGGTTTGTAAGCCTGATAATCTAGTACCCCGAAACCTATGGGAAGAAAGAAGAAGAAATTATGATCTGAAGTGTCTTGAGGAAAATCATAAAACTGACCTTTTCTACACCAACCAATATAGTAATCAGAAGCAGCATTGCTGTACATTAGATCCCCAGAACTTACCACCTTAAAACTGAAAGTTTGTATCCTTTGATCAACATCTCTCCATTTAGCCCTTCCCTCAGCTCCCGGTAACCACCATTCTACTTTCTGCTTCTATGAGCTCCACCATTTTAGATTTCACATATAAGTAAGATAATGCAGTATTTGTCTTTGTCTATCTGGCTTCTTTCACTTAGCCTAATGCCGTCCAGATTCATCCATGTTACTGCAAATGGCAGGATTTTCTTTCTTTATGGCTGAATGAATACTATTCACAAATGAAATATTAAAAATTAAACAGCATTACCAAGAAGGAAAGAATTCAGAGATTAGTGCTACCAAGAAACTAAATAGATCTTGAATAATGAAGGTAGACTACCATCTAAATAACCAGGTAATAGCCCTAATTACAGCTGCATTTTGAATCTTTATTGGAGCAGATAAAACACAAAACTTCATATATGATCATTGATGTGGCAAATAATTTCTTCTCAAACCTAATCAGTGGAGAGGATCAAGTTTAATTTGCATCTACATATTAAGGACAGTGATGTATAATCAATATTATGTATAGATACTTTGCTTTTAAATTATCTAGTAAAGGACGGATTTTAATGAGTGCTAAGTGGAGTGAGAGTTTTATTGTTTTACTTTTAAATAAAACATTTTTTGTCTTTTCTAATTTTCTCATGGTGTCACAAAGGCCCCCTTTTTTGTTATTTCTTTGATGGAAAGCATTTTATTAGATTTCCATAGAACTTTCATAGTTGTAGCCACATATAAGACAATTAGTAAAATTGAATTTTAATTTACTTCAAGAACTTCTGGGTTTAGTTGCCTTAAATGATTACTTCAATAGATTTTACCCCATTCAAAAACATTTTTTTAGAATTAAACAAAGATCTTTATGTATATTATTAACTATCACAATAGTAATCATCCATTTTTAAACAGTTACAACTATTGACGGTATTGCCATGAATATGTTGATAGGATTTTAAAGTTTTCTTTACCAGTCACATTTAGCACACTAAAGATATATCTTATTAATTAAACAATCTGTTTAATTATTTACTTACCTTTCCTAAATTGTACTTGTTATTTTTAAAGTTTAAGTGAATATGAATGTACACCTGAGGGAGAAATGAAAGGCAAAAAATATTTCAGCCTTAAAAATGTATTAATGGTAAGAAAAGCACAATGAATAAAAAAGAAATGTCAATTAAAAAATGTCTGGGTTGAATTTTGGGCCCCAACATATTTGAAACTTGGGGAAACTTATTTTACCTCCACGAAAGCTGGCTTTCTTGTCTATAAAAAGAGATATACCTATATCATAAATTAGCTATTTGGAGTAAACAAAAAGGCATGTAGAACACATAAAATTGAAAATTTCTCCAGCATCAGCTTTAAATTGGCTGTGATAATTGGTAGTCATTAAAAAGCTTTAGCTGACTGTAGCTACTATGATTTCTGATTACTATTTCCATCTGAAGCATCAGATGTCTGTTAATGCCTCTGTGGGGGTATAAGCTATAGATGATAGGTTCATGTCATGGTGGACTCTCAATGCTAGTAGTTGCCTACCCAATTACCAGTGTCTCTTACCCTACTAATAAGAACTCCAATTTTCCTTGGGTATCCATAGGTTAATTAAAATTATTTATCTTCTCACATTAACTTGGGGCCAGAGAATGCCATCATGATGCAGTTTTGGCCAATGTACTTTAAAAAGTTGCTGGATCAGACTTTCAGGAAACTTTTTTATGAAAGGAAATACACCTTGTGTGCTCTCTATTTGCTTTTTTTTTTTCCCCCTTCTCTCTGTCTCTCTCTTTTTTTTTTGAAATGAAAACTTGATACCTGGAAGTGTGGCTGCCATCTTGTGACCATAGGGATGAAAGCTACCAGCTTAAGCTGATAGAGGAGGACAATGAAAGGGGCATAGGTTCCTGTTGACAAAGATAAATTTCCATGCCAGTGTGGATTCTTGTTGTGTAAGATACATACTCATTCTTTCTAAGCCACAATTTGTAATGTCTTCTGTTATTTGTGACTGAATACACCCATGTTGGTCAGGCTGATCTCGAACTCCTGACCTCGTTACCCACCTGCCTCAGCCTCCCAAAGTGCTGGGATTACAAGTGTGAGCCACCGCACCCGGCTACACACCCAACTAATAATAACATTCATGTAACATGTCATCTGTCTAGGCAAATAAAAATGTACAGAGAATCATTCTTTAAAGCAATATATTACAAAACTGTTAAATATTTATTTTAGAAAAAATGAATTAAATATGACTTATGCATTACATATATAAATGTATTAAGACAGTAATTTAGATAATTTTCAAACTTTCTCTCTATATACATGCATAAATATATAAAGAAAAAGAGAAATCTGCCTGAGATATAGAAGTCAATATATCCATCTTGTTTCTTTTTTTTTTATCTTAACCCATGTTGTTCTCTTTATTACAATCACTGTCATTCCTTTTCATGATCATCATTTTTATAAGTTATATTGTCTTATGCTGCATATTGGTTAAATAACAAATTTCTAAGTTTAACATAAAAGGGAGTTCCCACTGTGACAATAAGACATATTTCCTCCCACTCATTGGTTATAGTGCCCTATACTCAGGGCAACTGAGTCTCTTTCCAACAAAACTGTTCTTCTATTGGAAAAACAGATTTTCCTATAACTCACAGTGATAGGCAAATAATCTAAGGCTGGAAAATTTCTGTCGTTTCAAATATCTGGACTTGTTAATTGTACCAAGATTGACAAAATAATCCAACCTAGGCCAGATAGAAACTGTCTTCAAGGGTGTTAATCCTGGAAATGGGCGCTTTTCCTAAGTAATATTGCTAAAAATATTTCATCTCATGGCCATTTGTGAACATGGTTCCAATTCTATGGAGAAAATGGAATTTAAAATATGAGATTGTCAAGCAGAAATATAGACAGAAAGCTAAACCAAAAGGAGGACTTGATAGTGTTCATGTCTCTCTCTTTCATGGTATCTGCCTAGACTGCCTATTTTGAAGAAGTCAACTCCAGAGTTAATAAACTTCGAGTTGGATTTTAGTGGTTAAGACAAAATCATCTCCTTTTACTTTAATTGAAATTGCTTAACTTTTAGTTGTTTTTGGTCTTTTTGTTTTCCGAGACTCAAATTTCTGACTTTTAAGTGAGAAACATAAACTCTTCATAAGCATAAAAATAAAAATTGCTCTCTACACATAGGTAAGAGGCACTTTTAATCTAATCAGTTTCCAGTAGGTCATTTAAGAAGCTCTCTACCCAGAATAATTTCAGCAAGTGTTTCTATTTTTGTTTTTTAATGATTCTCTAGACCTTTAAGATCAAAGGGAATTCTTTGACATGAGACCAGAGATTCTAAAATAACCTCATTAATACTATTGTTTAAACTATTTTCATATCCATTGTTACTATCATAAAATTAGAAATCACGAGGCATGATGATATATACTTGTAAAATTAGCCTTAATCTACCCATCAAGTTTGCATCATTTGAAGAAGATAAAACTAAAGCATGAGCAATGTAAATTATAGTCACAGTGTCACAGCACTAGTAAGAAAGCAGCAGAGCACAAAATTGATCCCAGGACAGTCTAACGTCAAGACTAAGCACGCTCAGGTTACCGAAAATATGAGCAGTGGAGAGGGAATGACAGTGATTTTCCATCTCTGCCATAGAATATTCACTTGGCAAGTTGACTATGTTTCATAGACTTATCTTTCAGTTTTCTTAGAATATAATCTCTTAAACATTTCTACCCCACAGTTTGTTCATCTTGTCTATTTGCGGTTCATAAACTGGTTAATTTTGCTCTGTCAATTTCCCCATGAAATTAATTTTAAAAATCCCTTTCCTCTGAAGTCATAAAAATCCCACTGGCTTTATGAAACTATAAAGCAACATTTAAATTTAGATTTGAGGCTGACCCACATTGGTTCTACTCTCACTATTTATTGATACTTTTGGATAATTAAACAAATTTGCTTTTAAATGAGAGCTTCTTTTAAAAAGTAATTACCTGTCATGCATATCTTATTGCACATTATTAATCAGAACAGGCAAGCCTATCTTTTTTATTTTTCTGATAAATGCGATTTTGAGCAGTGATGTTAGTCATAGTAAGTGCTGATTACATAATAGTCTCACTGAGGTAACTGTAGGAAAGACATTCTTTCTCTGATATTGTGATAGATGTTGACAGAAAAATGATCATGAGCTGACGCAATGCAAGGTTCATCACAGTGCCCTTTTGAGCTTGACAAGAAGAGGACATGCTTTATAGTAGAGGAGATAATAAAAATTGGGTATTGGCAATATGACATTGAAAGTTAAAATATGAATCAGTCTTTATTGTAAGAAAACAAAAAAAATTATTAATTCTTTTCGGAAAGGAAAGTTAACCTAAGTCAGTCTACTTTAGCACTTTTGTTCAGGCAGATCATATACATGGAATGTATCTGACAGTTTTTAACTTTTAAAACATCATATAAAAGTATTAATGTGAAATTTGCCAATCTTCATTTACTTAGTTCTATTTTGGTAAAATAAGTATAGCAAACAAAAATGTTTGCTACGTCTTAAAAATTCATTAATATATTTGACTGTAGGAAAATCTACATTATCCCACGATCTCAAAGTATAGTCAATTCATTCAAATTGATATTTTAGTAAACTGACAAACTTGCATTGATCATTTAGTCCTACAAACATATTTTTTTCAAGCATATTGAATTTTTGTCTAGCTATTTTAGCTTCTCTCTGTTTAAATAACACTAAAAATGTTTTCTAGGAAAACTACTACTATTTTAGTTATTTTGGTAAAGAGATTTTGGTAACATGATTTTGTTAGTATAACATATAGGCAGGTTTCCCATTTCAACGTGTGGTTGGCATTACAGATAAGACAGGTTCTAATTAAAATATTGTCCCTGAAATTTTACTGCTTTGCCTTACCATTTAATTTAATTTTATTAACCAGATTAAATTTTCCAGAGTTTTATAAAATCTCCTTGCAGTTATAAAGATGTTAAAATCAGAAATTATTAAATTATAGAGAATGGATGGACTGAGCTATTACTATGATTCTCCGGAAGGATATATAGAAATGGCAGGGTCAAACAAGTTTCACTATTTCTTTCATTATTCATTGAGTAATCCATAATGCCATAATCTGTTCTAGACAGTCATTATTATAGATTTGTGAAGGTTATTTTTTAATATATTATCAACTTGCACTACATCTTCAGATGTGAAGGAAGTCATAATAAGGAAAAAAGGATCAAAGTTTTCCTAATGTGTCAAAGACATTTTTATCTCAATATTAGGCCATCTTTTACAGGAAATGTCTTTTCAGTATTAACTTTAAGATATTTAATTTGGCTTTTATTCAGTTAAATCTCCTAATATATAATTTGCATGCAAGTACTTTAACATTGTACTGTAAAAGAGTACAGAAGAATATATATATATATATATTTATATACACACATACACACACACACTACATAATTGAATTAGAGATGTTTTAATATCCGTTTTTTATTTTCAATAGGTCAAAACATAATCCTGGTTAGACAGCCATCCGGTTGTGTTGTGCTGAAATATCCCTTTTGCTGAGAGACTTTCTTGTTTTTTCTAATATTAAGTGACATGTAGTGGTAAATAGAAGTAAATATAGCAGTCAAAATTATTGGGAATTCATGATCCTGATTTTGAAATGTTTTCAAGAACAAATAGAGTCAACATTGAAAGCACTGAAGTTGTTTGCGACTGGAAGGAAAAGATCAAGTTGAAATATATAAATTGATATTATTTACATGCAGGCTAAACGATTTCAGGTAGGTATATCTTCTGTGTTGTCTGCACAGACAGGTTGCATTAGAGGTGCTTCGGGACCCTGATTACATGGTCCTTTTAGGACTAGTAGCTCTCTGTACATCTGTTCTATTCTTAAACACTCAGAAGTCATTCTGCTACCCTGTGTCATGCAGGGCAGGGAGAATTTCAGTAACACTATTTGGGGCCCCACCTTTTAAACATATCAAGTAGCCTTGTTTGTTTCTGGGAAATCGTTGCTTTTTCACTACTCTAGGCAGTGAAGTCACTCTTTTTTTACATTGGCAATTTGTACAGAATATCTTTCTGCTTGAAAAGGACAGGCAAATTTGAGAAAGTAATAGGTGAATATTGCTAAGAATTTAAAATATTATCCTGCAATATGGTTATTCTTCTTAAGATACTACAATAGTCCCCATTGCAGAGTGTACAATGGTTTTCATGATCTGATTCCTACCTACCTACCCACTCTCTTCTCATGCCTAAGCTGAACTCAGTTTTTTACTGAAAACTCTCCTTTTGTTACAGTACATATACACTTGAGTTCATGGATTAGGCTGTATAGATTTTTCTACCTTCAAAAGTGGTAGCCATTACAAGCCCATTAGGACATCCTTAAGGGCAGTAAGCTTGGCTTATTTCCATTGTCTACTAAACTTTTCAAATAGAGTGTGCAAACCTTACTGAGTGCCCCTTGCATGCCATGGTGCTAATCTGCAATAGGAAAGAGCTGTTGTTCCACTCTCATGAACCTTCAATGATATGTTTTGAATAAAGGAAAAATGTGTGCTCTATGTTGCCCAAATGTGTTATGTAAGCAAAATGCCTTTTTAAAAAAATCTCTGATGCATTGGCCTTTCTGCAACTTTCATATCTATTGACCATAATCTACTTCCTGGAGCTCTCTCTTATCTTAGCTTCCCTAATGCTGTGTTCTCTTTTTTTCTGTGATTATTTCTGTATTTTCACTGATATCAACTACTCTTTTTTATCTATACACAATTGCAGTCACTTTTGAGGAGTCTATCTTCAATGCACTTTCTCTAAAAACTGTCTCTAGAGGACTTTCTTCATTTATAAAACATCCATCATCAGCCTGAGTAGCTCCCTCATTTTTGTCCTTAGCATGACTTCTCTCTTGAATATTAGAACTGCTTTTGTAAATGCCTGCAGATTTTTTTTTTTTTTCACAGAGATGTCTAACTGGTACCTTAAAAATGAGACAAAATAAATTAACCCTTTTTCCTATGGGTGTGTTATTTTCCTATTCAGCCACATTTCATAATTTAACACCATACTTAGTCTCTTTTTATATTTTTCTCACACTCCAATATTCATAAATCATTTTATAATGCATTCTACAAATACCATGAGCTCTTTTATCCATTTAAATTGTCTTTTTATTTGATATCCTACTTTAGGTCATCAATTTCTATGCTAATTTTTTATTCTAACTTCTCCCCATCTCTATTCTCTTCTATCTCTCACTAATTTGTCTACCATAGAATGATACATTACATTCTCTAAAGTACATTATCCATAAAGTCACTGTCTTTTTCAGAAAACATTTGATGGTTTTTCATTACCTACTGAGTAGAGCTCAAATTGTTTCACTAGTGTACTCTGCTATAATCTGACACCAATAGCCATTTCCTTTATTTTTTTTTTCATTTTTTCCCATCACAAATATAAAGTAATTCAGCAAACATGTTTTAATTCCTTTTTAAACAAACAAATATTTTTCCTAGAATCTTGAAAGTGAGAACTAAGTCAGAAATATGGAACTAGGAGTCATTAGAATGTAAATAAGAGTTTACATAACAAAATTGGATCAACAAAAAGTGGATGTAAGATAAGAACCCAAAGACAGACATTTGACTGGGCATGGGGGTATGGAGATGATAGTAGTAGTAATACTGAGAGAGAGGGAAGAAGTACGAAACTCAGAAAATGTGTCATCCCAGAGGTTTAGTGAAATGAGAATATCAATATATCAATATTTCAGAGATGTTTCTTGATAAGAACCTAATAATGTATTGGATCTGGAAATAGAGAAATACAGAAAAAGTGTGCCAAATAATTTTAGCGTACTTTATAAAACATAAGCTCCGATTTTGTAGGAATGAGAGGGAGGTGGTATATTGGATATGATATAGGAGCTTATATGCAAAAGGAGAGATATTCCGTCATATGGTATTTAGTTAGTAGAAGATAGAGTCACTGGAATGTTGCAGAGGTCATGCAATATTTGCACATATTCTACTGGGGAATAAGTGAGTAGAGAGGGAAAAGTTACACATACAAAAGAAAGCAGGGTGGGTGGCTAAGGGAGCAAGTACCTGTGATACAGGAGATTAGTATCAGAAACAAATATTATTACTGGAGTAAGATTGCTTTAAGGAGATGAATTTGAGAAAAGAAAACCAAAATGATGCCATAATCTATGATTTCTGTTTTTGGATACATAGGATTTTGGGTTTTCATATGATCGAAAATTTTTGACTCAATATAATGGATACTCTCATTAATTCTACGAATGTCTACTGAGTAACACACACTATTCAACGACATGAAAACTACAAAGATGAAGTAAACAGACAAGATCCAAGTGCTCATAGTGTTCAATTTGGCAGCTTGCTTCGTTCTTAAGTAATATGGAAAGGCAATCTAACATAGTAGTTACAATAAGACCCAGTTTTGAATAACAAATCTGGCAATTATTGACTTTATGACCTTGAGCAAGTTACTCAACTTCTCTTAGTCTTGTCTTCTTATTTGTAAAACAGGAATAATAATTTTTAACTCACAGGATTGTTGTATTAAAATTGAATGAAGACTATATAGCAGTTCACACACTGCCTGGAGCTTAATATTCATTACATGTTATTGTATTATTATTAAAAATTTTATTATTATGATTTAGTGCATATTGTGTTAACTGAACCTTATTGAATAAGAAATATTTAAGCATATTTCAAAGGTGGCTAATAGGACTTGCATTAGTTGGAATTATATGAAGAGAAAGACGTAGAGGGATATAGGATGGGTTTATATAAGCCTAGAAAAGTAAGCAAAAGGTATTTCAACTGGGCTTTTTTGTTAAAGAAAAAGAGGTTGTGACTTTTTTAAAAAAGGTATGGTCAAGCATCACCTTTGTATGAGCATAGAAGGAATGATCAGCCTAATATATCATTATTTAGCTCATTTTAAGCAAAATATTATATAGTCAAATATCAAAATTTTATATTTTGACTTATAAATTAAGAAATTTAATTTGAACTGCAATATCCAGTTGTAAAATATAGAAAATAGCTTGTAGTCGACTGCAATTTTAGATTATCCATAATTTATTTATATCAGTGATAATAAAGTCACCAACTTGCTATTACTAATGGTATTTTTAAAAAATACCAGATCTATATCAAGACTTCATGTACTATCCAATATTATTTGACTTAATAGAAAATATTAACAAGTTCAAAAGCATTCACACAGTAATTTTAATTAAACTTTGAATATAAGATTGCATTTATTACTTTCCATCCATAAAACAATAATGATTTAAAAATCCTTGAATGCTTCTTTGAGAATCTTGAACTTTTAAAGCATTAACTTGAAATATAAGACATCATTTTCTCCCTCCCTAATGAGACTGGTGTCTCAGGGTAAGTATACAAGCCTGAAGCACTAAATCAGTTTTATCTACAGATAAATTACACCAACCACCTCCTTACGAGCTGGTATTTCATCCTTGCTTCTCAAAGAGAACTGCATATTTTCAAAATTTTTTAGTTTATTTTTAAACTCTCATGTATTTGTACTTGTTTAACATGCATGTACAAATAACTTTAATAAATCAGTTTTTAATACCCAAAGAAGTTTTAGTCATTTCTAGAAATTCCACTATATATGATTTAAATTAAATATTTTAAGATATTTTTCTCTTCAAAATAAAAATTCAAGCCATATTCTAGAAAATTAGAGAAAAGAATGGAGTAATTTTGATCTGCCCATTGCTGCTAAATATCTCAAAGGATTAAGCTGTGTGATGTCGCCTGTGTGAACCCCTGGAATAAGATGATAGAAGCAGCATTTATGGAATTGAATTATCATCATCAAACCAATTCTTTCACATTTAACTAATCCATTTGAAAACTGAAACAATATTATGCTATTTAAAATAGTCCTGTTGTTAGGAAAGAGAGAATAAACCATTACATAAATAATTGTTTATCTTCTCTTAGAAGATTTGCCCCAAACTTTTTCATTACAATGGCTGGCATTAAGGGAATAGCTTTGGTGCTTCCAAAATATAAAATCTCCCTGGAGAGATTAGAGAAATATAGAAAAAAAAATAACATGTGGTAATGAGTATAAATAAGGGAAGTAGAGTAGGCAACTAATTGTTGATTTGTCTAAAGAAAAACAAGAGTATCAGGTTTTTGATTGTAGCAGGAATTTCATAAAAGCCAATTAAGAGGACTTAGAACCTGATGTGTGTAGTAGTGATGATATATTCTTGCATGAGGTGATAAAAAAGAGGGAACAGATTAGAAGGTAAATGTAACCTAAAAACATTTCTAGTGAGAAAAAGAACTCTGTAGTCCAGAATTTCTGATAATTCCAACTCAACTAAACTAGAATATGAGGGGGCTTCAAAAAGCTTGTGAAAAATTGAATTAAAAGATAAACATGAAAATAGAAACTTTATTTCTAAATATAACTTCATCAGGTTGAAGACATTTTTATAAATGATGATATCAGCTATTTAGTCTATTTCTAAAGAACTGAGAGTCCTGGGAATTTAACCATGTCAATGCAATCTTCTTACATTATTAACTAAAGAAAACTGGATGACCTTTAAAAAAAATTAAATTAAGAAACAAAAAGAAGCCAGAGGAAGCGAAGTTAGAACTTTAAGGTGGATGCCTAATAATTTTTTTTTTTTTTTTTTTTGAGACGGAGTCTCGCTATGTTGCCCAGGCTGGAGTGCAGTGGCCAGATCTCAGCTCACTGCAAGCCCCGCCTCCCGGGTTCACACCATTCTCCTGCCTCAGCCTCTCAAGTAGCTGGGACTACAGGCGCCCGCCACCTCGCCCAGCTGAATTTTTTTTTTTTTTTGTATTTTAGTAGAGACGGGGTTTCACCGTGTTAGCCAGGATGGTCTCAATCTCCTGACCTCGTGATCTGCCCGTCTCGGCCTCCCAAAGCGCTGGGATTACAGGCTTGAGCCACCGCGCCCGGCCTTAATTTTTTACTGAAACTCTGGCAAAATTTTATTGTAATGGTGGAGAAGGACTCACTGGTGAAGCTTTCCTGGGTGTTTTTTGGCTAAACCCTTGGATCACTTTCTCAAAACTCTCATTATAAACAGATGTTATTGTTCTTTAGCCTTCCAGAAAGTCAACAAGCAAAATGCCTTGAACATCCCCAAAAAACTGTTGTCATGTCCTTTGCACTTAACTGGTTCATTTTTGTTTTGATTGGACCACCTCCATCTCTTAGCATCCTTTGCTTTGATTGTGCGTTGCCTTTAGGATTTTACTGGTAAAGCCATGCTTCAACTCTTCTTTTATTTTATTTTTTTATTTTCTATTTTTATTATTTTTATTTATTTATTTTTGAGACGGAGTCTTGCTCTGTCACCCAGGCTGGAGTGCAGTGGCCGGATCTCAGCTCACTACAAACTCCGCCTCCCGGGTTCACGCCATTCTCCTGCCTCAGCCTCCCGAGTAGCTGGGACTATAGGCGCCCGCCACCTCGCCCGTCTAGTTTTTTGTATTTTTTAGTAGAGACGAGGTCACTGTGTTAGCCAGAATGGTTTCTATCTCCTGACCTCGAGATCCACCCGCCTCGGCCTCCCAAAGTGCTGGGATTACAGGCGTGAGCCACCGTGCCCGGCCTGCTTCAACTCTTCATATAATACTTCAAGAAAACGTTTCAGGATGTTCAGCCCACTTGTTTAAAATTTTCATTGAAAGTTCTGCTCTCGCCTGCAGCCAATTTGGGTGCGATGGTTCTGGCATCCATTGAGTGAAATTTGCTCAACTTTAATTTTTCATTCAGAATTGCATAAGCTGAACCAATTGAAATGTCTATGGTGTTAGCTGTTTTAGCTGTTGATTCTCAGCCCCCATCAGTTAGGACCATCCCTAACTCTTCCATTCACACTTCACCAAATCTGAGGTTTGTTCTTACTTCTATTTTAGCAGAATTCATGTTGCTCCGATAGGGATTCTTTTCAAACTAATGTCTCATCCTTAGTGCCTCAAACTAGATCCTGTTGGTTTATTTTGATGCAAAAATATTTTGAAATCCATCTATATATTTTTTCCTAATACATATTTTCCACAACTTTTCTGAAGACCCTTTTCATAATAGTCTGACTCTTGCCAACTACTTTTAGTCACTTATTAGAATAATTAATCATTTTTCTGCTTTATATATATATAATATGTATATATAATAAAGAATGCAAAGTCGAACAAGAAGTGATTGGAGAAGAGCATTTACAAGTAATGTTATACGTAAGTGTTATATTCTACTTGTAGCACAAATTCTAGTGGTGAACAAATTCTCTAAGCTTTATAGAGAAGATCCTTTTCTTTAACATCTAGAAAATTTCCAACTCAAATAAATTAATTACCGTTAAAGTTCTAGCTTTGAAAATCCAACACAAAAATACACTTTTATCTGATTGTGGTCAGGGAATTTTGTATTTTCACTATTCACATAACAATAATGCTAAACATAATTAGTTTTTGTTACCTTTTTCTCCATTATATAACCTAGGTCATTATCAAGATATGTCCTGCCATCTCCAGAGTATACCAACTTACTATCAGGCTTTTTTCTACTAACCTCACATATGCTGCCATCTTCCTCAACCTAACCAAAGCTGTTGTCAAACAAAAAATCTGCTACCATTGCACTTTTCTTAGCAGTATATTGGAAAATGTCTTATATGTTTTTATGTCATTGTCAAGGAACTGCAGTCAAACCTCCAAAACATGTAATGGGAACATTTTATCTTTATTTATCTCTTAACTCTCTGAGTAAATAAACAGGAAAAATATCAGAAATAAAACCTTTATTTTCTTTTTGGGGGGTTAATATTCTGTTTGCCTAAAGTCAGAAGAAATCTTTGTGGGCATCCTAGTGCAGAAATCACATAAAACCTTCTCTTGGTTCTTCTGATTCACAGCAAATTTTTTGGGAAATATAATGGGTTGAATTAAGAAACCTTTGTGGGCATCCTGGTGCAGAAATCCTGTAAACCTTCTCTTAGCTCTCCTGATTCGCAGTAAATTTGTTGGGGATTATAATGGGTTGAAATGTGTCTCTCCACCACCGTCCCCACAACCCTCGCCAAAAAAACATGTTGAAGTCCTAATTCCCAATACCTCAGGATGTGACTTATTTTAAAATAGGGTCATTGCATATGTAATTTGTTAAGATTAGTTCATACTGGAGTATGGTGGACCCTCCAATATGACTAGTTCCTTTTTAAGAAGAGGAGAGACATAGAGACACAGAAATTCGAGGGGAGAAAATCATATGCAAATGGAGGCAGAGGAGATTGCAGGTGGGAATTATAAAGATAAGAAAATACTTACGAATTTCTAGGTATATCAAATGTTTTAATTAAATATTCTTAGTAAGATCATGTGCTCGAGAAATAACACGACCATTGCAATTCCATTTATTTATAGTTATATGTAGTATGTAAGTTCAATAATTTTGAAATAAAATTCTTATTATCATTTTGAACAGGCTAAATCATTTTGAAATGGAAATCTTAGTATTTTGTAAATCTTTGTATTATTCTGTAAATCAGGTTCACTGGCATAAATAAAAAGTTTCTGTTTCATGAGTTAGTCATTTTATTAAGTACTTCAAGAGAGATGAAACAATATAAAATACAGTTTCATTTTTAAAAAGTGATGAATTCTAATGAATGTGTATCTGGTAAATTAGAGGTTGTTAATTTAATGTTAACTTTTATCAAAATTTCTCTAAAGCTAGTTTTCCTAGAAGGGTATGCTTAAATATGATTAAACAAAATATTTTTCTTCCACAGTATTATACACTTCATTATAAAACTGCAATATTGAATCTTAATATGATCTTCAATAAAATCATGTTTTAACTTAGTAAAATTGAGAATGTTGGAAAATTTTCTGAAATTAAAATAGAATAGTAAAATAATGATAAATTTATACTACAGAATCATTTACCAACTCTTTGAATTTTAATACCTAATTCAAATTCTATCACTTCAAAAATATTAATGAGAAAAACAAAACCAGAACACTTTATATCCAATTCTACTATTTATATTCTGTAGATTATGTATGTGCATCAATACTATTTCTATATTTATATGATTCTTGCTGGGAAAGCTAGTTGGCAGGTACAACTTTGCTTTACTTTTGACATCGTAAAGCAGCTACACAAACTTGGACTACATTTCCTTGCTTCTAGCTGGGCCATGTGGATAGTTCCCATGAATGGAATATGGACAAAAGTCGTGTGTCATTCCTTTACCAAAGTAGTTAACAAGCTGGTGTGCTTTAACAATTTTTGCTTTCCTCCTCTTTAGCTAACTGGGACTCTAAACATAGGGGAGAGAAGCCACAAGATGAAAAGAACTTGGATTCCTTAATTACCATGTGATAAAAGCTACCTGCAGACTAAGAGCTGTGATGAATTGTTTGGTGAATGAAAAATAAATTTCTAAATTTTAAAGCCACTTACATTTGAGGTTAACTTAAAACAACTTTCATTATTCTAACTAAAACAATAATTAAAATAAAATGCCACACATTAAAATATATCAGTTGATTAATTGTATTATTGAGTAATAAATATTAAAATCCTAATTTTTTTCTGATTCTCCAAAGATGATATGCTAAATTTGTTAGATATGTAGTTAAAATTGTAATTCCCTATAGAGAGTTAAATACTGATCTTCACTTTTATTTTGGTTGGGAAAACGTAAGGAAACATACATTTATTTTACTTTATTTTATTATTTTATTGTTTATTTTTTTGAGACGGAGCCTCACTGTCACCCAGACTGGAGTGGAGTGCCACGATCTCGGCTCACTGCAACCTCTGCCTCCTGGGTTCAAGCAATTCTCCTGCCTCAGCCTTCTGATTACCTGGGATTACAGGCGCCTGCCACCACGCCTGTCTAATTTTTTGTATTTTTTGTAGAGACCGTGTTTCACCATGTTGGCCATGCTGGTCTTGAACTCCTGACCTCAAGTGATCCACCTGCCTCGGCCTTCCAAAGTGCTGGGATTAAACGCGTGAGCCACTGTGCCCAGCACATTTATTTTAGATGTCTTACCCGAAGTATAGTCTGAGATATGTATTCATATAGATTAATTCATTTGAAAAAACAATAATTTATTCTAGTTATATTAAGCAATATATGGATAACACATGACTATACAAAATTGTTTTGGGTCTAAGCACCACCAATTAGTACTTTTTTGTAATTCTTATATATTTGTATAAGACCTGATTATATCCTTTAGAAAAGCTCTAAAAGGCCTACTAATGTCAGCCTCTCTACTTTATCAAAATAGTCATTACCCTTCCCGTCATTTAGTTAGTGAGGGGAGTTAGACATTAATTAGATAAAAACAAAATAAAATTACTGAAAGCAATATTCTATGAAGGTAATTATAGAGCATGATGAGGTGGCATAACCAAAACAACTCAGTGAGAGGAAGGACTAGTTGAGAAAGTACCTTTAAATGTAGGCCAGAAAAATATCTAGGCATGATAGGAAGAAGATGTGAGGCAGAGGAACAACACCGAATATAGACATTTGTTATTCAGTTTAAGGCAATGAAAGAGAGTCCATGTATCAGAATCAGACTGGAGAGGGGAAAATGACAGGAGGTATACACAGAGGATGTATTTATTATATCTTTATATGTATTTAGGATTTTGTTCTAAGTGAAATGAAAGGCTAAAATATTTGGATCATGCTAATGATGAATCAGTGTATGTTTTAAGAAGAATATTCTGAGTAGCCTTTAAATAACAGAGGCGGGCTACAATAGTGCATGTGGATAATAATGCCATGGCTTGAGAGTTGGAGTAGAAGGCAGTGGAAGCTAAAAGAAGCAGAATTAAAAGTGGAATCAAGTAGGGTTGTATTTCAGAGGATGCAAGAACTCCCCATCAAAAGGTTAAAAGAAAGTAGATGTAAAAATAATAATTCATGTTTTTATAATGTTCATTTTACTAAAGCAATAATATCTACACTACCTTTTTTTCTGTATAGCTATCATATGAGACTAGTATTCCTGCTGTCATCTTTTTACATGTGAAGAAACTAAAGGTTAGTTATGTGATGTCTTCAAGAAAGTTTTTCTGAACATTCACTTTGATATGGAGCAGTTTCTTAATGCCGTATCTATATTTTCATGCACTTATTCCTTTCTCCAAACACGTCTGTGCACCACACCCTATACTGCATGCTGGATATATAAAGCCAGGCAGATCACAAAGCACACAAAACCAAGGAGACTACTACCTCGAAATGAGAGACGGATATCTAAACAAATACATATATTGAACTACTTCAGTATAAGCAAATAGAGAGTATAGTAAGGACCAAATTTTATGATGGAGAGTTAGATAACCTAATAAAAATGAATAATTTTATTTTAATTTTCAAAGACATGATTTAATATATTGGTATAGGATGGTCTGTAATGTACAGAATTAAATATTCGGGGATGAAGTAAGGGCTCTCATTTTGAATAAAGAAAAAACAAGCACTTCTCTATGTCATGAGGATGAGGTCTTATCACTGATCTCTGTTTGATTTTCCTCATAAAATGGAAGCCATAAGTAGTTGTTTTAAAGGTGAATTTTTATAATCGCCGCAGTCTACTTTCAAGGCTGATTTGATCACCAGTTTGGGCGTTAGCTACAACACTAGCAATAAAGGGAAGTAATAGGTGGTTCAGGACCTAAATGTATAAAAGTCCAACCCCATAAATGCTGATGTGTGTTGAGGGTGGGGTGGGAGCATTTGTGCATGTTAATATGAACGTTTGTGTCTGTGCTTGTCATGTCTGCTGTGTACCTTTTTATTGAAATATTGGTGGGAGGGTGGTATTGGTTAAGCGCAAACTCTGTATTTAAGTGGAAAAAACAAAGATATTGATATTAGTATCTAGATTCAAGTTTACACTATCAAGAAGACTTTGTGCAAACTACTTAAACCTTCTGAATCCTAGTTTTCCTCTTTTCATGACAATAGTGTCCAAAGCACTATGAAGTTAACTACCAAGTCAGATATAAAGTCCAATAACTAAAGGTAAGAGGTTTTTTATAGTTTTTCATATGTTACCCTATTTTCTGTATTGGTTAAAATTATCTTTTTTGCTAATAGAAGCTCTTTACAAATTATTCATTTAGAAAACCTTTAGGAAATATTAAACAAGCAAAGACTCAACACCATAAAATCAATTTTAGCAAACTTAGTCTATAAGATATGAACATTAAATTGAATATTGCTTTTAGAGTATCTTGTATTAGTATGCATATTGGATAATTAATTTTGCCTTTTTAAATCTTGGTTTTATCTTCAAAACTATAGCAATATATGTTTGTCCCTTGATATTGGTGGAAGATTTGTTCCAGCACCTATCTGCAAATATCAAAGTCTGTGTATCCTCAAGTCACTTATATGAAATTGAGTAGTATTTGAACATAACTTACGCACATCCTCCCACATACTTTCAATCATCTCTAGATTACTTAGAATGCCTAATATAATGTAAATGCTAGTGTCTATGAATAGTTATTAAAGTGTATATTTTATTTGTATTACATTTTGTTCAATGGTTATTTATATTTTTTTCTGGAAAATTTTTGATCCATGATTGTTAGAATACATGGACGTGGAACACTGGGATAAGAAGGGGCTGACTGTGTATTGATTTCTTTTTTTTTTTTTTTAATTTATTAATTATTATTATACTTTAAGTTGTAGGGTACATGTGCATAACGTGCAGGTTTGTTACATATGTATACTTGTGCCATGTTGGTGTGCTGCACTCATCAACTCGTCATTTACATCAGGTATAACTCCCAATGCAATCCCTCCCCCCTCCCCCCTCCCCATGATAGGCCCCGGTGTGTGATGTTCCCCTTCCTGAGTCCAAGTGATCTCATTGTTCAGTTCCCACCTATGAGTGAGAACATGCGGTGTTTGGTTTTCTGTTCTTGTGATAGTTTGCTAAGAATGATGGTTTCCAGCTGCATCCATGTCCCTACAAAGGACACAAACTCATCCTTTTTGATGGCTGCATAGTATTCCATGGTGTATATGTGCCACATTTCTTAATCCAATCTGTCACTGATGGACATTTGGGTTGATTCCAAGTCTTTGCTATTGTGAATAGTGCTGCAATAAACATCCGTGTGCATGTGTCTTTATAGCAGCATAATTTATAATCCTTTGGGTATATACCCAGTAATGGGATGGCTGGGTCATATGGTACATCTAGTTCTAGATCCTTGAGGAATCGCCATACTGTTTTCCATAATGGTTGAACTAGTTTACAATCCCACCAACAGTGTAAAAGTGTTCCTATTTCTCCACATCCTCTCCAGCACCTGTTGTTTCCTGACTTTTTAATGACCGCCATTCTAACTGGTGTGAGATGGTATCTCATTGTGGTTTTGATTTGCATTTCTCTGATGGCCAGTGATGATGAGCATTTTTTCATGTGTCTGTTGGCTGTATGAATGTCTTCTTTTGAGAAATGTCTGTTCATATCCTTTGCTCACTTTTTGATGGGGTTGTTTGTTTTTTTCTTGTAAATTTGTTTGAGTTCTTTGTAGGTTCTGGATATTAGCCCTTTGTCAGATGAGTAGATTGCAAAAATTTTCTCCCATTCTGTAGGTTGCCTGTTCACTCTGATGGTAGTTTCTTTTGCTGTGCAGAAGCTCTTTAGTTTAATGAGATCCCATTTGTCAATTTTGGCTTTTGCTGCCGTTGCTTTTGGTGTTTTAGACATGAAGTCTTTGCCCATGCCTATGTCCTGAATGGTACTACCTAGGTTTTCCTCTAGGATTTTTATGGTATTAGGTCTAACATTTAAGTCTCTAATCCATCTTGAATTAATTTTCGTATAAGGAGTAAGGAAAGGATCCAGTTTCAGCTTTCTACTTATGGCTAGCCAATTTTCCCAGCACCATTTATTAAATAGGGAATCCTTTCCCCATTTCTTGTTTCTCTCAGGTTTGTCAAAGATCAGATGGCTGTAGATGTGTGGTATTATTTCTGAGGACTCTGTTCTGTACCATTGGTCTATATCTCTGTTTTGGTACCAGTACCATGCTGTTTTGGTTACTGTAGCCTTGTAGTATAGTTTGAAGTCAGGTAGCGTGATGCCTCCAGCTTTGTTCTTTTGACTTAGGATTGTCTTGGAGATGCGGGCTCTTTTTTGGTTCCATATGAACTTTAAAGCAGTTTTTTCCAATTCTGTGAAGAAACTCATTGGTAGCTTGATGGGGATGGCATTGAATCTATAAATTACCTTGGGCAGTATGGCCATTTTCACGATATTGATTCTTCCTGTCCATGAGCATGGTATGTTCTTCCATTTGTTTGCATCCTCTTTTAGTTCACTGAGCAGTGGTTTGTAGTTCTCCTTGAAGAGGTCCTTTACATCCCTTGTCAGTTGGATTCCTAGGTATTTGATTCTCTTGGAAGCAATTGTGAATGGAAGTTCATTCCTGATTTGGCTCTCTGTTTGTCTGTTACTGGTGTATAAGAATGCTTGTGATTTTTGCACATTAATTTTGTATCCTGAGACTTTGCTGAAGTTGCTTATCAGCTTAAGGAGATTTTGGGCTGAGACAATGGGGTTTTCTAAATATACAATCATGTCATCTGCAAAGAGGGACAATTTGACTTCTTCTTTTCCTAACTGAATACCCTTGATTTCTTTCTCTTGCCTAATTGCCCTAGCCAGAACTTCCAACACTATGTTGAATAGGAGTGGTGAGAGAGGGCATCCCTGTCTTGTGCCAGTTTTCAAAGGGAATTTTTCCAGTTTTTGCCCATTCAGTATGATATTGGCTGTGGGTTTGTCATAAATAGCTCTTATTATTTTGAGGTACCTTCCATCAATACCAAATTTATTGAGCGTTTTTAGCATGAAGGGCTGTTGAATTTTGTCAAAAGCCTTTTCTGCATCTATTGAGATAATCATGTGGTTCTTGTCTTTGGTTCTGTTTATATGCTGGATTATGTTTATTGATTTGCGAATGTTGAACCAGCCTTGCATCCCAGGGATGAAGCCCACTTGATCATGGTGGATAAGCTTTTTGATGTGTTTCTGAATCCGGTTTGCCAGTATTTTATTGAGGATTTTTGCATTGATGTTCATCAGGGATATTGGTCTAAAATTCTCTTTTTTTGTTGTGTCTCTGCCAGGCTTTGGTATCAGGATGATGTTGGCCTCATAAAATGAGTTAGGGAGGATTCCCTCTTTTTCTATTGATTGGAATAGTTTCAGAAGGAATGGTACCAACTCCTCCTTGTACCTCTGGTAGAATTCAGCTGTGAATCCATCTGGTCCTGGACTTTTTTTGGTTGGTAGGCTATTAATTATTGCCTCAATTTCAGAGCCTGCTATTGGTCTATTCAGGGATTCAACTTCTTCCTGGTTTAGTCTTGGAAGAGTGTAAGTGTCCAGGAAATTATCCATTTCTTCTAGATTTTCCAGTTTATTTGCATAGAGGTGTTTATAGTATTCTCTGATGGTAGTTTGTATTTCTGTGGGGTCGGTGGTGATATCCCCTTTATCATTTTTAATTGTGTCGATTTGATTCTTCTCTCTTCTTTATTAGTCTTGCTAGTGGTCTGTCAATTTTGTTGATCTTTTCAAAAAACCAACTCCTGGATTCAGTGATTTTTTTGGAGGGTTTTTTGTGTCTCTATCTCCTTCAGTTCTGCTCTGATCTTAGTTATTTCTTGCCTTCTGCTAGCTTTCGAATGTGTTTGCTCTTGCTTCTCTAGTTCTTTTAATTGCGATGTTAGAGTGTCAATTTTAGATCTTTCCTGCTTTCTCTTGTGGGCATTTAGTGCTATAAATTTCCCTCTAAACACTGCTTTAAATGTGTCCCAGAGATTCTGGTATGTTGTATCTTTGTTCTCATTGGTTTCAAAGAACATCTTTATTTCTGCCTTCATTTTGTTATGTACCCAGTAGTCATTCAGGAGCAGGTTGTTCAGTTTCCATGTAGTTGAGCGGTTTTGATTGAGTTTCTTAGTCCTGAGTTCTAGTTTGATTGCACTGTGGTCTGAGAGACAGTTTGTTATAATTTCTGTTCTTGTACATTTGCTGAGGAGTGCTTTACTTCCAATTACGTGGTCGATTTTGGAGTAAGTACGATGTGGTGCTGAGAAGAATGTATATTCTGTTGATTTGGGGTGGAGAGTTCTATAGATGTCTATTAGGTCTGCTTGCTGCAGAGATGAGTTCAATTCCTGGATATCCTTGTTAACTTTCTGTCTCGTTGATCTGTCTAATGTTGACAGTGGAGTGTTGAAGTCTCCCATTATTATTGTATGGGAGTCTAAGTCTCTTTGTAAGTCTCTAAGGACTTGCTTTATGAATCTGGGTGCTCCTGTATTGGGTGCATATATATTTAGGATAGTTAGCTCTTCCTGTTGAATTGATCCCTTTACCATTATGTAATGGCCTTCTTTATCTCTTTTGATCTTTGATGGTTTAAAGTCTGTTTTATCAGAGACTAGTATTGCAACCCCCGCTTTTTTTTGTTCTCCATTTGCTTGGTAAATCTTCCTCCATCCCTTTATTTTGAGCCTATGTATGTCTCTGCGTGTGAGATGGGTCTCCTGAATACAGCAGACTGATGGGTCTTGACTCTTTATCCAGTTTGCCAGTCTGTGTCTTTTAATTGGAGCATTTAGTCCATTTACATTTAAGGTTAAGATTGTTATGTGTGAACTTGATCCTGCCATTATGATATTAACTGGTTATTTTGCTCGTTAGTTGATGCAGTTTCTTCCTAGCCTCGATGGTCTTTACATTTTGGCATGTTTTTGCAATGGCTGGTACCGGTTGTTCCTTTCCATGTTGAGTGCTTCCTTCAGGGTCTCTTGTAAGGCAGGCCTAGTGGTGACAAAATCTCTAAGCATTTGTTTATCTGTAAAGGATTTTATTTCTCCTTCACTTATGAAACTTAGTTTGGCTGGATATGAAATTCTGGGTTTAAAATTCTTTTCTTTAAGAATGTTGAATATTGGCCCCCACTCTCTTCTGGCTTGGAGAGTTTCTGCCGAGAGATCTGCTGTTAGTCTGATGGGCCTCCCTTTGTGGGTAACCCGACCTTTCTCTCTGGCTGCCCTTAAGATTTTTTCCTTCATTTCAACTTTGGTGAATCTGGCAATTATGTGTCTTGGAATTGCTCTTCTCGAGGAGTATCTTTGTGGCGTTCTCTGTATTTCCTGGATTTGAATGTTGGCCTGCCCTACTAGGTTGGGGAAGTTCTCCTGGATGATATCCTGAAGAGTGTTTTCCAACTTGGTTCTATTTTCCCCCTCACTTTCAGGCACCCCAATCAGACGTAGATTTGGTCTTTTTACATAATCCCATACTTCTTGCAGGCTTTGTTCATTTCTTTTTCTTCTTTTTTCTTTTGGTTTCTCTTCTCGCTTCATTTCATTCATTTGATCCTCAATCGCAGATACTCTTTCTTCCAGTTGATCGAGTCGGTTACTGAAGCTTGTGCATTTGTCACGTATTTCTCGTGTCATGGTTTTCATCTCTTTCATTTTGTTTAGGACCTTCTCTGCATTAATTACTCTAGCCATCAATTCTTCCACTTTTTTTTCAAGATTTTTAGTTTCTTTGCGTTGGGTACATAATTCCTCCTTTAGCTCTGAGAAATTTGATGGACTGAAGACTTCTTCTCTCATCTTGTCAAAGTCATTCTCCGTCCAGCTTTGATCCGTTGCTGGCGATGAGCTGCGCTCCTTTGGAGGGGGAGACGCGCTCTTATTTTTTGAATTTCCAGCTTTTCTGCCCTGCTTTTTCCCCATCTTTGTGG
Source organism: Macaca thibetana thibetana (assembly GCF_024542745.1). Lineage (NCBI taxonomy): Eukaryota > Metazoa > Chordata > Mammalia > Primates > Cercopithecidae > Macaca > Macaca thibetana. The sequence continues at coordinate 66,343,551 of NC_065584.1, forward strand.
TTTTATCTGCCTCTGGTCTTTGATGATGGTGATGTACTGATGGGGTTTTGGTGTAGGTGTCCTTCCTGTTTGATAGTTTTCCTTCTAACAGTCAGGACCCTCAGCTGTAGGTCTGTTGGAGATTGCTTGAGGTCCACTCCAGACCCTGTTTGCCTGGGTATCAGCAGCAGAGGCTGCAGAAGATAGAATATTTCTGAACAGCGAGTGTACCTGTCTGATTCTTGCTTTGGAAGCTTCCTCTCAGGGGTGTACTCCACCCTGTGAGGTGTGGGTTGTCAGACTGCCCCTAGTGGGGGATGTCTCCCAGTTAGGCTACTCAGGGGTCAGGGACCCACTTGAGCAGGGAGTCTGTCCCTACTCAGATCTCACCCTCCGTGTTGGGAGATCCACTGCTCTCTTCAAAGCTGTCAGACAGAGTCGTTTGCATCTGCAGAGGTTTTGGCTGCGTTTGTTATTGCCCTGTCCCCAGAGGTGGAGTCTACAGAGACAGGCAGGTTTCCTTGAGCTGCTGTGAGCTCCACCCAGTTTGAGCTTCCCAGCAGCTTTGTTTACCTACTTAAGCCTGAGCAATGGTGGGCGCCCCTCCCCCAGCCTGGCTGCTGCCTTGCCGGTAGATCACAGACTGCTGTGCTAGCAATGAGGGAGGCTCCGTGGGTGTGGGACCCTCCCGGCCAGGTGTGGGATATGATCTCCTGGTGTGCCTGTTTGCTTAAAGCGCAGTATTGGGGTGGGAGTTACCCGATTTTCCAGGTGTTGTGTGTCTCAGTTCCCCTGGCTAGGAAAAGGGATTCCCTTCCCCCTTGCGCTTCCCAGGTGAGGCAATGCCTCGCCCTGCTTCAGCTCTCGCTGGTCGGGCTGCAGCAGTTGACCAGCACCGATCGTCCGGCACTCCCCAGTGAGATGAACCCAGTATCTCAGTTGAAAATGCAGAAATCACCGGTCTTCTGTGTCGCTCGCGCTGGGAGTTGGAGACTGGAGCTGTTCCTATTCGGCCATCTTGCTCCGCCCCCCTATTGATTTCTTACTATGTGCTAAGCGTTACTCTAGGAAATTTACATTTATTAACCAATTTAAATCCTCAAATTTGTCCTGATAAGCAGGTCATTATTATCTGCATTTTATAAATGAAAAACTAAGTTCAGAGAGATTCAGAAACTCAATCACGGTTACAAAACCATTTTGTATTGGTTACAAAACCATATTATATGGTGAAGGCCTGCAGAAAGGAAAACATTTAATTTAGGGAGAAATGTGAAGCTGTTGTATTAGTTTGTTTTCATGCTGCTGATAAAGACATACCTGAAACTGGAAATTAAAAGAGGTTTAATTGGACTTACAGTTCCTCATGGCTGGGGAGGCCTCAGAATTATGGCAGGAAGTGAAAGGCACTTCTTACATGGTGATGGCAAGAGAAAAATGAGGAAGAAGCAAAAGTGGAAACCCCTGATAAAACCATGGTATCTCATGAGACTTAACTCACTATCATGAGAATAGCATGGGAAAGACTGGCCCCCACGATTCAATTACCTTTACTTGGGTCCATCCCACAACATGTGAGAATTCTGGGAGATAGAATTCAAGTTGAGATTTGGGTGGGGACACTTTCAAATCATATAAGTTGTAAATCACCCTTAACTTCTAATAAAATGTAAAAGTTAATACTATTAACATAATTCATGAATACACTGTTTGTTTATTTTTTAATTAAATGAAAACTTTTATGTTGGTTAGCTACTGCTTTTTTTTTTAATTATACTTTAAGTTCTAGGGTACATGTGCACAATGTGCAGGTTTGTTACATATGTATACATGTGCCATGTTGGTGTGCTGCACCCATTAACTCGTCATTTACATGAGGTATATCTCCTAATGCTATCCTTACCCCTTCCCCGTCCCCACATATACACCATGGAATGCTATACATCCATAAAAACGGATGAGTTCATGTCCTTTGTAGGGACATGGATGAAGCTGGAAACCATCATTCTGAGCAAACTATCACAAGGACAGAAAACCAAACACTGCATGTCCTCACTCATAGGTGGGAATTGAACAGTGAGCAACTTCTATTCATTATTTACCCCAAGTTAATTTTACTTTATTTATACGTAAACATATAAAATCAATGTCAGAGCTTCCTATAAAAACAAAGGTAGATAAACATTGCATTGCAGATTTACTGTTTTATTTGTTTTAGAAAATATCTTTTAGACAGCTTTAAAATTTGGTTTATTGTACTATGATTAAACATTATTGCTCTTATCTATGCAAAACAGAGTAGCAACTCCTGGACAGATAATTAAAGTTCAGATATTCTTTCTTGAGGGCGGCACCCTAAATTATAATTACGGTGATTTAATTAAGCATCAAATATACTCATGACGCTCATAAAGCATGCATCAGGCATGCAACTGTTTTTCCTCTGTAATGTTTTATCCTTTGCCCCACTGCTTTAATGACTAAAACCCTGATTTTTACTGTGTTTCTTGTGTGCTCCAATTTACACCTGTGACCAATCTTTTTAATTATCAGGAACACTGCAGTTGACACTGTTTGGTTCCATATGACAATATCCATTATATTCTCTTGAAAAACTCCTGGCAAATAGCATTGCCACAGATGCCAAACTACATAGATAGTTAAGGTTGTCTGTTTTGTGCTTTCAATTTTAGATGTTTATATTAAGCAAGAGAATCATTTTGAGAAACAATTACTGAGCTTTGATGTAAGGAAAATCTTCAAGTTATTAAAATACTTTGTTCATTCTGTTCCAATTACCATAAAATAAAATACTTCTGTGTAATGGAATTTGTTTGTTGTTATTCACTGAAATGGGAAATAGCCCGGCAGAGGAATCAATTTATGGGAGCATAGGTGAACACCTGAAGTTTAAGCATTGCCAAAAATAAAGTCTATTGCAACTAGCTTGATGTTTTCTCCTCCAGCTATAGCAATGCTCCCAGATTACTGCTAGATGAATGGGAATGCAAGTCGGTCAGTGTGTAATGGATTAGAACTCTTTGTTTCATCTTCAGGAGACTACTTTACTACTTGTAGTGATTATGTTCGAATTCTCCTGTGCATAGAGCTATGATTAGGTTTAACTCAAAGAGTGTATGGGGAATGGCTTTAAGTAAAATTATAACTGAACCTGTAACAAAATAATTTTGTCTTATTTACAAGGCCAAGTGTGGTATGTGCAATATATTCATCATGTATTAAGCATTAAGTATTTTTATCCTCAAATAATATCTAAGCCAAAAAGTAATGTGTATTACATATAACTTATCGAAGTGTATGTGTATGAGCAATATAAGGCACAATACAAAGAAAATATAATAAGGATATTGATTATGTAATATATAGTCCAAAGTGGGATACTTTGCACAGAAAATGGGATCTGTTAATTAGTCATTTATGCTGAGACAACACACATAACCAGGACTATCCTGCACAAACTGGAGCATATGGTTTTCTATACAGAAATATACTGAAGATATAATTAAGAAAAGCAAGAATGCTGTGAAATAATTATGCTAATGACAACAAGTACTTTACTTTTGTATTTAAAGGTATAAAAAACTTAAAATAATGTACTGAGATCCATGGAAACTTAGTATCTCTTTCTTGTTACTCCTTAACTATTCCCTTGTTAGCATCTGCTTACAAGACTTATCTTACATATTTTCATGGCAGCAGAGTAGAGTGGTTTGCTCCTGGGCTGTTCTCTGGACTTCAAGTGGTTCACACCAGTGTGGCTTCTCTCATCTCATCCTTGCTTTCCTATGCAAGCATTTGCTACACTTTCTCTGACCTGGCCACATGAGGCTTTGGGTATCTCATAGTATGTTTAAACCAGAGGTTAAATTAATGTAAAGTAGAACTCAAAAAATATTATATTTACATGTTTAAAAAACCCTCAGATGTTAAATACTGAAGTTTTGGTTTAATATCTTTATATAACTAGATCTTAGAAGAATTAAAATTCTACATTTCAATTTTTTTTCTGGTCCAGAGTTATGTTCTTTTGTGAAGTCATTAACAAATGTTATTTAGCTTTTGGCAGAAAGAATAATATTTAATTTGGCCGAGATATATTTTATGTAATCTCTAGTTATCTGAGAATTTCTTAAAACATCTGGACACTTGGATGCTTAACCGAGATAGGCAAAATGCCAATAGGAAAAATATGATTGTATAGTACACTTAGTTTTGTGAATATATTGCATAGGAGTTGAAGCACACATAACCAGGATCCTATGATCAAACAAGAACATGCTCAATAGCTGAACAGTTTAATGAGTTTGTGCACCCTTTAAATTATAGTTTGGCCCAAATGCTTAACTGAAGTACATTGCAGGATTAAAATGAAACCATTGGAGTGAAAAAGCAACTCATTAACTGATGTTATATCACTGTATTTTTTAAATGAATGATTACTAGTCTCTTAAACATAGCTTAAACATAAATGAAACCTCATTAAATACTATAGGATAAGTCGTTTGTTAATAGTGGCCAGTTATATTGAGTTAATTAAAACTGTTTTCTGCTTACAGAAAAACAATGTTTAAGAAAAAATTTTTTTATATGTCATGCTGGACCACCATTGGTATTCTTAGATATCTGAGAAGTTTTCTTATTTGTAGCATGACTGATAGCTTCATTCACTAAAAAGAGAACATAGAAGAGAAGCAGTTTTGAGAAGAAAGAAGTAGTGTCACCAACTGAGAAGAGTATGCAATTTTACTCTACTTGCAAGCTAACAATTTAGCCTGCCCACACTGTGTAGATGGTGGAAGGAGACATGAGAATTCTGAGACAAAAGGCATTACTAGCCACAGAGAAAGCAGTAACCAGTGTGTCAGAAAGTTTGTGCTTGTTCTCTGACCCCTAATTTGCACTGGGCAATATGGAGGGATTCCTGTGCAGGCAGATTATACCTGTACAGGAAGGGGTTTCTCTTACAGGAGAAGATCCCAGGGCCAAGGGCCCAGTACTTTCTGAGCTAGCAGCAAACTTGGTAGCAAGCAGTAAATAAGCCAGTCTTCCTCCCTACAGGGAGCAAGACTTTACATGGTCATCATTCCCTTGTGGTCTTGAGCTACATTGTTGCCTATGTGGCTAATTATGGAAACTACTTAGAATAAGAGAAGAATGTCTTGAGGGTGAGCACAGTAAGCAAAATGTGCAAAAACAATCAGGGTCTATGGTGGACCTCCCCCCAAACAGTGGTAATCGGTTTACAATTTTTTGCTCAGGCACTTAAATTGAAATCTTCATCTAAATCTTAGTTTATCACACAATACCATCCTGGAGGAAGACTACAACATGGGTTTAAGAGACAAAGAAACATCATAATGTAAATAGTTTAGACTCCAATTTACCCCCCTGAAATTGAATCCACCCTCAGTAGAGTTCTTAATTCTTTCTTCGTAGGCTATTTCCCTGTTACTGTTGACACAGGTCCTTAGTAGCTTTATGTTAGTCTAGGCCCTCAGAGAAGCAAAAACCAAGAGAAAAGGAGAAATAAGTCGGGAAGACTGGGATAGCCATCACTATGCAAATCTGACACAACATGAAAGGATGAGAGAAGAAGGGAGTTTTGATGGAAAATCCTAGACTGAGGCATGTCTGACAAGGCCTTAAGCATTCTTCAGCCTGAGGAGCCATATGTCTCCCAGGAAACGGCCTGCTCAGTATCCTATGGGGCTTAGTAATTGGTTGGGAGCAGCACATAGAAGCATGGTCTCTGCACAAACACAGCCATAATCTCAGAGCAGCCTCTCATGCCCTAGGCCAATTATGCTCCCTGTAGTTGGAGGTCTGCAAGGTACTTCCTCATGGCTGGCACAGTCTCTTTCTGAAATACATATTAATTCAGTGCTGCTTCTACTGATGAATGAAAGATTCTCGTATTTCTTAGGGTTTTTTCACTATTATTTGTACTTTCAAACAATTAGCTCCAACATACATAGCTTTTGGAAAGCCATGCAGGTGGAGCCTTAAAGGCTGAATTTGTTGGAATATGTAATTAAGGCAGAAAAGATCTCCTCACTGCATTAAAAAAAAGCATTAAAAATAAAGTATGGGATGTCGAATGAATACATGAATGAATAAAATCACACTGCCAGGGAAATGTGATACTTTGGTATATTATGTCTCCTATTGAAGGGGGAACATTCTGTTACAAGAAGGATGAGGGAAAGATAGGACAGGCAATGAAAATATCAACCACAATGTTGAAAATTTTAAAATACAACCTGTATTATATATACAGTGGAATACTATTCATCCACAAAATGAATAAAAGCATATCTTTCTCAGAAAGATGTGTAGGACTGGAGGCCACTATCCTAACTGAAATAACTCAGAAAATTAAATATCCATATTCTCACTTAAAAGTTGAGAGCTAAATAATGTGTATACATAGAGTGTGAAATAAGAGTCATTGGAGACTCAGAAGGGTGGGGAAATGTGAGGAAAGTGGGGTTGAGAAATTACTTAATAGGTACAATGTACATTATTGGGGTGATAGTTATGCTAAGAGCCCAGACATCACCACTATGCAATATATCCATGTAACGAAACTACTAAGTGCATTTGTGTCTCTTAAGTTTATATAATAAACTTTCAAGTACTTCAAAGGGTAAAACTGATCTACTTTTGAGCAAATTGACTGAAACTCTAAGTTTTTTGAGTGTTGATGTTATTATTGTCTTGAATATAAGATTATAAAGGTTGAGTTTTTAAAGGTATATGGATTTCATATATATCTCACAGCATAAGAAAATAAAGTGTTTGAAATAGTTTTCTGTCTATAAAACATTTTACAGAAATATACGATTAGCATGTTTATTGTAACAAAACTTACAACTGATATGAATTAAATATAGAACTGATTTTGTATGTTTAGCTTTGTATACATGTGCCTCTAATCAAGTTTCGATTACTTAGACATCAATATCTAAATGTTGACTAAATGACTGAAAAATTCATGTGATTTTAGTTTTTCTCATAAATCAATAAACTCATGATTATATATGTCAAGGATAAAGTATAATACTGTGTGTAAACCAGTTTTATGATTTAAAAGTAATTTATATTAGATTTATTTACAGATATATTTGGATATTTTTTTTACATAGAGTGACAGATTACTCACTAATCTGACCTTTAAATCATGTGTTGTGTGTTTTTATACTGGTCATATTTTCACATAATTGATTTGCCCATTTCAAGTAAGGATTTTAAGTAGGTTTTTGCATGAGCTATACTAATATAGTTGGAAAGTGTTATTTATGAATTAATAGATTGCAGTAATAGATATCATGTTATTGTAGCTGAAACAAAAATTGGAGATTTTGCAACGTGTTCTGTCTTTCCAGAATTGTTAATATTGCCCAAGCCTCTAAGCTTTTTATAGCTTTAGGGGAAGGGCAGATATACTCTAGAGAATGAAAGTTAGTTCAGCTTCACAATGGCTGAAAGTATAATGGTGATTACCAGAGTCTGGGGAGGGTAGGGAGCAGAGAAGGATAAAGAGAGGTTGATGAATGGGTACAAAAATACAGTTAGTCCAATATTTTGTTTTTCTTGGGCCACATTGTAAGAAAAATTGTCTTGGGCTACACATAAAATATGCTAACATTACCAATTGCTGATGACCTAAAAAAAAATCACACACACACACACACACACACACAAATCTCACAGCGTTTTAAAAAAGTTTATAAAGCTGTGTCCTGCACCACATGCAGCCCATAGTCCTCATGTTGGACAAACTTGAGTTAGATAAAAGAAATAGGTTCTAGTGTTAGATAGCATAGTAGAGTGACTACAATTAACAATAATTTTTGTATATTTTGAAATAGATAGAAGAGAAAATTTGGGACATTTCCAACACAAAGAAATTATAAATGTTTGAAGTGATGGATATCTGTTATCATGATTTGATCATTACACATTGTATACATGTATGAAAATATCACCTGAGCCTCATAAATATGTGCAATGATAATGCATCAATAAAAAATAAAATATTTCCTTATATTTTTCTTCAAATAAAAGTACAAGGGAGAGTATTGGCTTGAAACCAAACTCACATCAGTGAAATAGAAAAACAGTTCTTCCTTGAAATCTGAAAGATCTTGGAGTGAAATATTAAGTTAGAATATGGGCATCCATAGTGGAGAGTTCATTAAGGATAATGCAAATATAGATCTATGTAGAATCTAACTTAAAAATAGCTTTCATTCCTACCCTAAAAGACCAGTCAGATCCTTGCCTGTCATGGAGGAGGAGGCTGAAGAGTTTCAGAGATCAGACAATGAAAGGATCTACTTTCTGCCCATTACCTGTGAGCTGACAACCTGGAAAGCTGGGAATAAAGGCCTTTATATTAGTTTCGGGAGTTTTAAAACAAAGGTGGTTTCTGCCCTGCTACCCAATGGGAATTCTGCGCCCAGATTAACTGAAAAAAGCACCTATGATAACAAGGAGCCTTAGCGCTGGAATAAAATTCAGGAGAGGGCTTCAGGTAGCCCTTCTGCCGGAACCCCATTCCCCTGCCTATGCCCCATCTCCATTCCTGTAGTCCACTGTGGTGTAGAGAACATCTGAACATTCCAACACAGCCCCCAAGTATTGGGAGGCTAGTGGACTGAAAGCATTTTAGCATTTAAGATGAGAAAATTGCAGAGTAACTGGATCTTACATCTAGAAATCATGGTATTAAACATAGATATTGCCAACAGCAGATGCCTACATATCTCCTAGGCCAAACAAGGTGAACCACCTAAATGAAAATCATTGAATCTAAAGTGCTTTATGTGGAAGTGGAGCTTCACTTCAAAAATACCATGATAATGTATAAACTATTCCATGCAGCCAGGTGCCACCATAGGAGAAGACAAAGAGTAGGGGCAGGAGGAAAAACACTGAAAGACTGAGTATTGACTTGGAAGATACTAATTAAATATGAAAAATTAAGTTTATAGTGGAAGTGATGATACTGCCATATGTGGACAAGTTCATATTTGTTTAGACAATAAGATGTTGTTAGACTGAGTTCAGTTCAGAAAAATAAAGTTACCTATGTGCATATCTGTATTGTGATAATATATTTAAACTTACCTCATATGATTCATTTATCATTTATTTGTTTTTATTTTTTAGTGTTGACTTTTGGAAAGTATTTATTGTGTCTTCAATATCTAGTTGATTTCTTCAGTCTTCCTAATGTGGTATTTAATTACCAGATTATATTTAATAAATATTAATGATGTAATGGCTTGGACAGGTTAGAGAAAATCTCTTTGGCATGATAATCTTTTCTTTTTCACCTGCTTTTAATATGTCACATGATCCTAGGGGTGTTGCTTTGCTAACCGGAAACCTCTGTGGCCTAGGGCACCTTCTGCCTCAGTATTGCTCATTCCCGCTAGGTTCATGTTTCCCACTTGGCCCAGCAGGCTGAGCTTGACTGTTGCTATCAGCCTAGATCCCACACCTGCCATGGGCAAGCCAGGTGCAGAACAGTGAGGGTTGTGTGTGTGAATGAGCGTGTGGTTCAGCCACTGGCCACAGCCAGGAATGCCAACTGCTGCAGTAGGGAGGGAAGCTTCGGGAGCCAGCACAGGTACTGGCTCCATGTGAGGCTGCAGCTAAACCAGGTGTACCACACGCAGCTTCCACTGTTGGCACCTGCGGATTGACGAAGGGAACACCGTGGTGCTCAGAAGCACGGAGATGCCAGGAACCAGAGATTCCCAAAGAGGGTATCATAGCCCTGACTTTGAGAGTCCCTAGGTCTGAGATCCCCGAAGGGCAACAGCTCTTCTCTCCCTCTTGTCACCAGCAACATGGGGAGCCTGGGGCTGTTTAAGCCTTTTTTGTGTTACAGCTCTTTCAGTTCCGCCATTCGGTAGGTCTGGAGTGGTTGTCTAGCATCCAGGAAGAATGAGGTACACGGAAAACTGGAGGGTGAGCAAGGTGGAGAGGAGCTTCATTGAGCAGCAGAATGGTTCTCAGGAGAGCTGGAGTGGGTGGCTCCTTTCTGCATGCAGGTCGTCCCGTGGAGTGGAAACCCTTTTTGCAGGCAGGTCGTCCTGACAAACTGAGGAGACCAGAAGTGAGCAGCTCCTTCCTACAGCTGGTGGTCCCCATGTCTGTGTGAATCTGGCTGGGTCCTGGGTTATCGTGGGCTCAGAAGAGAGGAAGTGTGTGTTGATTGGTCCAAGGGTGGCCATGGGTGGGCCCAGAAAAAGCACGTAAGTTCTCCCCCTAGGTTGTGGACTTCATCTGGAGCCACAGCTTGGCACCCAGACTTCAGTCTTTTCCTGGCTTAAAAGTGGGGCTTCACTGAGGACCCACCCCTTTCCACCCAGGAACTTGTCTGCCTCCCGCCGTCAGCATGCTGTCGACAGTGCTGACGCTGTTTGTGCCAAGGGTCACCTGCAGGCCCATGTCAGGCCACTCTCAGCCCCCAGCCCCGGCCTCCCTCCCTGATTTTGTTGGTGCCCAAAGTCCAGAGGGGACAGGTGGCACGGGGCTGGGGTGTCAGCACCACCTCGAACGCATTCACACCTCTCTGGGTTGTGACAGTGCCCCAGGCTTGGCTTCAACTTTTCTCTAAAGTCAGAGTGGGTGCCAGGAGCAGGGAGAGGCCAGGCAGTGGGAACAGGTACTTCTGAGTTCTACAGGGACAGGGAGGATGCTCAGGTCGGCAGCCGCAGCTGGCTGGTTGCAGCTGTGCCGCGGAGCGTGGGGCTCCTGCCCTGCCAACTCAGAATGGGGTGAAGCTCCTGCGTGTTTCTGGTTCCTGCTGGCTCCATGGAGTGTGTAGCCCTGGCTGTGCCTCCCCTGCTGCAGCTAGCATCCCCACAGTGGCTGCCCCAGCCAGGCCACCACTGCCATCAGTTATACAAAACATGAGCTATGATTTTCAGCAGTACTGCTTGGAATTGGCTGTTTCTTGTTAGATTTCACAAACTTGTTGTTCTAGTTTGTGTGTGTATATTAATTGGGCTGTGTGTGTGTGTGTGTGTGTGTGTGTGTGTGTGTGTGTGTAGGGCAGGTGATGGCAGGAGCTGTATCTACTACTCTAAGGGTATAGGTGTCAATCACCAGCAAAGATATTGAGGCACCACTGTTGATTTTTAAACAATTTCTAATTTTATTTAATATTTACATGAATTGTCACTGTACTTTTGCACTAAAATCTATTTACTAGTCATTGAATTGGAGAAAACTGACAACCAAAACAATGGTAATAACTTTGGTATGTGGGAGTGAATGTGAACTTCCAGATTTTAATATGGGTTTGATAAATACTATGAACTAATAAGAATGAAATTGAAAACATTTAAAGCAGTTTACAATTTTCTGGAATGATATTAAGTTCTTATTAAAATCTTTAAGAGGAAAACTAATATGAATGGGACCTAGCAGGAGTTTGCTGAAATGACTATGTAATTTCTATGGAGATATCAGGAAAGTATATGTGTGCAAAATGATTTTCAATTTCTTGCCTCAGATATTCAATTGCAAAAGATTTACTGTTTTACTATACAATGTATTAAATAAGGTCACACAAGGTAAGAGAGAATCCTTGGTTATATTTTGGCTTTGGACATCCACCCAAGTCAGGGGTCCAAGAGAGAGAGAAATGTTATTCCAGCTGTTATGGACACCATAAAAAAAAAAAAAAAACACTATTTAAACTTAAACTTAGGGGTTACTACCCCACTAGAAGAGAAAAGTGCATTGGACAGCTGAATACGGCATGCTCTTAATACTCTAAAAAGAGAGGAGGAGATAAACAGAAGGCCTTGGAAAACTGACATTCTCAATGTTAAAAATGAAGCAGTAAGAATGCTTCAGGCTATTTGTGAATCATAGGATAGATCAGGTCTGAAGTCATACCATTTGCTGATGGTGGAAAAAAAGGTATTTCTCTAACAATAATGTTGATTATTCTAATTCAAAAATGCTACTAGAAATGAAAAAAATAGCAGCATTTTCACTAAAGTGAGTCCTGAAGGAGTAATTGCTAAAAAGAATATTTCAGTTCAAGAACAGCTGTTATCCCAAACTTCTTCCAAATATTGGAACTACTTTAGAGATGAGCAGAGAAAAAGAAGGCAGTAGGCCAATAAATTAGAAGAGGAAGCGAGGAATAATTGAGGTGACTACAAAAACACCATAAAACATCCTGATGACAAATATAGATAAACTCCTGACAAAATATGTCTTAGGCCAGACATCTTTTGGGAAAAAGAAATCAAGGGCAAGCCCTTAAAGGGTAGACATTAGTGGAAACCAGCAACCCAAAGATAAAATAAGTCTCCTCAGGAAACTCTAAAAGGTATATTATTTTATTTATATTTTTATTTATTTATTTTTATTTATATATGATATATAAATTCTAAATGTTTATATATATATAAAATATATATGTACCCGAGTACAAAACCTATTGAAATTAGTTCTAATTTTGAAATTACTTCTAATATTAATTGTAAATGGAAGAATGGTTTCAATGATTCAATGTCCTCATTGGAAAGAAAACAAGGATGAGCAAACCTTATAAGGATTAGCGAGACCTGGAATGATGGTTTATTCCATCATCCATGGTGGTTCATCATTTCATGATGCAGAATGAATGGAGTTGATTTGGTGCTCAGTGATACTATTGTATAGTCAACAGTTAATGCTCTTTTGTTCCAAGAAATAGAAATGTAATAGAAACATGGTATGACTATTTAAAAGCCTAGAAAATTAGGGTTGCCTGATTTATTGGCTAAAAAGTCCAAATGCAAAAAGAGTACATGGAGAGCTGGTGTTGTGATAATGGGTGCTATTTGTGCTGACTCCTTTAAAAATCGTAGCACTGATTATTACTGAGTTTTTCGTGTTTATCTTTAATTTATTCTCTTTCTCCATGTAATAGACAGTCAATATCATGAGTTCAGAAATCTTACTGGATTGTTTATTGCTGCATCTTTTTTCTTCCTTTTTTTAACTTTTAAGTTCAGAGGTACAAGTGAAGGTTTGTTATATAAGGCAGTTTATCAAGTGCAGTTTGTTAAACTTGTGTCATGGGGGTTTGTTGTACAGATTACTTCATCACCCAGGTTTCCTGATCCTTTCCCTCCTTCCACCCTCCTCCCTTCAAAAGGCCCCAGCATGTGGTGTTCCCTTCTTTGTGTCCATGTGTTTTCATCATTTAGCTCCTACATATAAGTGAGAATATGTATTTGTTTTTCTATTCCTGTGTTAGTTTGTTAAGGATAATGGCCTCCAGCTCCATAAAACCACCATGAGATACCATATAATGTCAGTTAAAATGACTATTACTAAAAAATCAAAAAATAATAAATGCTGTTCAAGGTTGTGGAGGGAAAGTAATGCTTATATTCTGTTGATGGGAGTGTAAATTATCTCAGCAATTGTGAAAGACAATGTAGTAATTCCTCAAAGACCTAAAGATAGAAATCTCACTGCTGCATCTTTAGCATGTGGAACAGTGGGCATATGATGTGCTCAATTCATATTTCAACATTTAGTATATTGAATGAATACATAGATGAATAAAATCACCTTGCCAAGGAAATATGATAGTGTGGTGTTTCATGGATTCTGTCTAAAGGGAATGTACTATTATAGGAAATAAAAGAAAAAGAAAAATGAGGGGCAAAGGTAATGCCAACCAATGATATTTAAAAGTTCAAAGTAGTTCAAAGGACAAAACTGACATACCTTTCAGCAAATTGAGCAAAACATTAAGTGCTTTGAATGTTGATGTCTTGGATATGAGATTATAAAGGTTGTTTTTTTAAAGGTACATGAGTTTCAGGACAGTAATAGATAAAAGAATACTGAATATAAAATGTTTTTCATTAACTTTAGTAAGAACTTAGTTCCAACTGTTTCTTAATATCCTTCTTGTTAAGTAAAAATTGCCCAGCTAACAGATGCTAAACCATAATCCCATTCTTTCTGCCACTACCATCTCATTACTAATGCAACTTCAGTTTCCCCATGCTTTCTGAGCATTTGAACAGTGAACGATATTCAGAACAAGGTGAACTTTGAGTTCCATGCCTTGCAAATTCTTTCAGTTTCTTGCTTTTCCTATAATTGTCATCTCAGAGCTGTTCTTTTTGGTAGCCTTTTAATAAAGACTTGCACTGATGGCTTTTGGTTGGTTTTTCTTCCCCTACAGAGAAGACATAATGAAGGTGACTGCTAATCAGGGTCAACTTTATATTTTCAAAGTGTGTCTTCAAAGTTATACCCAACATACCTTAATAGAACATCCAGATATCTTTTCTACTTGGTGATTGCATACAGAAATCTGCCAAAAAATACAGGTAGAAAATGTTAAAATACTTTAACCAGTGTTTTTGTTCCTGAAACTGTCCCAAATGGCTGTTTTCAATTTAACTCATATTCCTTTGATTTGGGGCACTCCTAGTACCTGAAAAAGGGAAAAGAAATTTTGAAAAATTTATAGCCAGAAGGGGTTTTCACTCATCATATATTCAATATGAATTATGTGCAGGCTCCCAACTTTCTCTAACTAATGCCTTGTGGATCATCTTAAAGGAATAATTTTTAAGAACCTTTTCTCAGAAATCTTTTCTGAGAATCCCTGACGAGACATTATTCTCATACATTTTTGGGGAAAATATTGAGAAAATTTGGATTCCTGTGCTTAATTGCACAGCATAACCTTCAAATGCATGTTCAAGATTCTCTAGAACACTTCTATTGAATAAAATTTCTGCAATGATGTAAATCTTCCAGATCTGTGCTGTTCAATCTGGTAGAACCCATGTGTTGCTAAAGATTTGAATTTTTATTTTTGCTTTCTGTAATATTAAAAACATTAAATAGATACACACGTGTAGTATGATCTGTTTATTATTACCATCAAACAACACATTAAAAATGAAAATTGTCGGGCTCCAGCCAAGACCTACAGTATCCAAATCTACATTTTAACAACATCTTCATGTGACCCATATTCACATTAATATTTGAGAAGCACTGGTCAGCACAGTGGCTGTCAAACTTAGCCTGTGTCAGAATCACATGAAAGCTTGTTGAAATAGATATTGCTGGTCTCCACCCCAAGGTTTTTAATTCAGAAGTTATGCATTATAGCCTAAGTTTCTAGACAATGTTGATTCTGCTGTTCTGGGGATCCTATTTTGTTAAACACTAGAGCGCTGGTTTATCTCAAATCAATAAAAGGACCAGTGCAGACTTGTCTGACTTGTGGCCACAGGAAGAGCTTATTAAAAATACAGACTCTTAGTTCTTAAACTTGTAGATTCAGTTTCGTTAGGTTTGTAATGAAACTCGGGAATCTGTATTTCTGATCAGACCTTCATGTTTTAATAATGTACAAGTAAATTTGGGAAGAATTGTCATAAGATTCTTTTTGAGGAATGGCATTTTACAGTGCTGCATTTTATGAATGCTTACTGTCAAATGAAGTGTAAGGATCCCTCCATTATTAAAGAGTCAGTAATTTTATTTATGTACTATCCAGAGTGGCTATTTTATATAGATGATATTTTAAATTTTATGAATAATGACTACTTGAAATACTCAACAATCTAAAACAGACATGAGTTATTGCTTAGAAAAACTAATTCTGCTGCATCACTAAGATAATTAAAGCATGTAGTATCACAAGTTGAGTACAGACCCTGAACTTATATTTCTTCTCTATACTGTGATGGTTAATACTGAGAGTCAACTTGATTGGATTGAAGGATGTTGCCAAAGAAGATTAACATTTGAGTCAGTGGGCTGGGAGAGGCAGACTCAGCCTTAATCTGGGTGGGTACCATCTAATCGGCTACCAGCTCAGCCAAGATATAAAGCAGGTAGAAAAACGTGAGAAGGTTAGACTGGCTTAACCTCGCAACCTACCTCTTTCTCCAGTGCTGGATGCTTCCTGCCCTTGAACGTCGGGCTTCAAGTTCTTCAGCTTTGGGTCTCAGGCTGGCTTCCTTAATCCTCAGCTTGCAGATGGCCTATTGTGGAATCTTGTGATCATGTGAGTTTAACACTCCTTAATAAACTCCCTTTAATATATACATCTATCCTATTGGTCCTGTCCCTCTAGAGAACCCTGACTAATACAGTTACTAATTATGTGAATTTAGGAAAGGTAATTAACCTTTTAGGACCTCAGACTTTTCATCTGTAAAAGGATTAACACAATAGACTTCATTAGGTTACTGTGATTAAATGAGATAATACCTTTTAAAGGCTTTAAATTAGTTGCCATTATTATTATAATAATGATCATTATTACCACTGATTGGGCCAACTATGCAAATTTCAAGGAATTTAAAACATTATTTATGGTTGGTGTATACAAAGGTTGGTTTTTGAAAAATCAGTTGAAGAATCAAAATACCCTTTATCCACTCAATCCAGCATTATCTGATTAAAATTGAGGCATAAATATAAATATTCAGTGCCCCTTATATAAAAAAAATAACTAAAGATCAATTAAAGACTTAAATGTAAAACTCCAAACCATAAAAACCCTAGAAGAAAACCTAGGCAATACCATTTAGGACAGAGGCAGGGACAAAGACTTCATGAATAAAACACCACAAACAATTGCAACAGAAATCGAAATTGATAAATGGGATCTAATCAAACTGAAGAGCTTCTGCACAGTGAAAGAAAATATCATCAGAGTGAACAGGCAACCTACAGAATGGGAGAAAATTTTTACAAGTCACCCATCTGACAAAGGTATAATAATATCCAGAATCTACAAGGAACTTAAACAAATTTACAAGAAAAACAAACAAACAGACAAAAAACAAACCCCGTCAAAAAGTGAGTGAGGATATGAACAGACACTTCTCAAAAGAATACATTTATGTGGCCACAAACATATGAAAAAAAGTTCATCATCACTGGTCATTAGAAAAATGTGAATCAAAACCAAATGAGATACCATCTCACGCCAGTTAGAGTGGTCATCATTAAAAAGTCAGGAAACAACAGATGCTGAAGAGGATGTGGAGAAATAGGAACATTTTTACACTATTGGTGGGAGTATAAATTATTTCAACCATTGTGGAAGACAGCGTGGTGATTCCTCAAGAATCTGGAACTAGAAATACCATTTAGCCCAGCAATCCCATTACTGGGTATCTACCCAAAGGATTACAAATAATTCTACTATAAAGACACATGCACACGTATGTTTATTGAAGCACTATTTACAATAGCAAAGACTTGGAGCCCACCCAAATGACCATCAATTATAGACTGGATAAAGAAAATGTGGCACATATACATCATGGAATACTATGCAGCCATAAAAAAGAATGAGCTCAAGTCCTTTTCAGGGACATGGATGAAGCTGAAAGCCATAATTCTCAGCAAACTAACACAAGAATAGAAAACCGAACACCACACATCCTCACTCATAAGTGGGAGTTGAACAATGAAAACACATGGACACAGGGAGGGGAACATCACACATCAGGGCCTGTTGGGGTATGTGGGGCAAGGCCTGCTCTCTTGCTCCCATTCACCCTTTGCAGTCAGTGTGTGGCCTTGTTGGATTGTTACTTCAAACTCCTGGACTAGTAGAAAAGCTTATTTTGTGCATGGATTGTAGTTTGGAGGAACTTAGAAACAATTGGTATATGTCAGAAGCAGCCTAAAGAAGTGGTCAGAGAAATATATCTGCTTGTAAGATGTCACACCCTATCCACAAATTATGTGTCTAGGTTTACTGGGTAACACTATATACCGCAATACAGAAGAATTCTCTTATCATGTGTAGAGTTGTATTTTTATTATTTGTTTTAATTAATCTCCATGACACAATTTGGCTCTGTCTCCAATGAAATCTCATCTCGAATTGTAGTTCCCATTATACTCACGTGTCATGGGAGGGACTTGGGGGGAGGTAATTGAATCATGGGGCTGGTTTCCCTCATGCTATTCTTGGGATAGTGAGTAAATTCTTATGAGATCTGATGGTTTTCTAAGGGGCTTCCCCTTTCACTCAGCTCTCATTCTTCTCTCTGTTGCCGCCTTGTAAAAATGGACATGTTTGCTTTCCCTTTTGCGGTGGTTGTAAGTTTCCCCAACCCTAGTGAACTGTGAGTCAATTAAATGTCTTTTCTTTATAAATTAACCAGCCTTGGGGATGTCTTTAGAGCAG
Organism: Macaca thibetana thibetana; assembly: GCF_024542745.1. Lineage (NCBI taxonomy): Eukaryota > Metazoa > Chordata > Mammalia > Primates > Cercopithecidae > Macaca > Macaca thibetana. The sequence continues at coordinate 66,361,768 of NC_065584.1, forward strand.
CATGAGAACAGACTGATACATTCTGTGAGCATTAGTTTTCTTCTCTAAAAATGAGAATAATGCCAATACTTACATCATAGGCTTCATCTACGAAATAAAAGATTCAAACACTATAAATCTAGTATAACTGCCTGAAACATAAAAATCAACATTATTTATCTTATAATTTATCAGAGTACCATATTTATATTTATGCCTATTAAGGTCTACCAGACTTCACCAGTGGCTGACTAGTAAAGTTCCTTTCATTTCCCTCTTAAATTGGTGGCACTTTGGAAGGGGTTCTCCAGAGGCTCAGTTCCCTAAAAGCTCAAAAATTAATAGGCACTCGGGGTTTCCACCTAAACTTCCATTCTTGGTCACATGCATTTTTCACGTGAATCAGAAACGGCAGCAGTACTGTATTCCCTCATTTAGTTAGATCTTTTACATACATTTGTGTATCTTTTACATACAACAGTGCTACATTCCCTCACTTACTTAGGTAAGTTTATATTACCTAAAGATAGTGAAAGAGGGTTGAAAGGGGTTACATATTTCAAGCTGATGGACACATTGGAGTTCAGACAGGTACAAAAACCAGGGTTGTTATGTGGAATAGATTTTATCTTCCTAGAGACTGACATCCTCACTGTTCTTTTCTGCCCTTCCTCATTACCATGATCTGTTTCCTTTTGAATATCATAATAAGTTGCTTGGAGCTGCAGAGATGGGGGCAGACAATGAGATTCAGCCAGCACATGCTTAAGTAATAATAGATAGCCTTTGGGATGTCTCTAGGAGGAAAGGAAGTAGCTAATTCCTGGGTTTTGAGGCTTTATAAAGGATAAAAATTGTGGATTAATAACGGTGATTTTAGAGGTGAAAAATGGAAATGGACATGGAATCGAGTGGCTGACCTCAAATGAGAACTCTTGCAGTAAACAACAGATATTTTTGAGAGGAGTTATATGGTACATTGTTTGGCAAGTGATAAAAACATCCTTCACATATCTTTGCTGTATAGCAAATTCTACAATACCTGAAAATACCTCATACTGAAAGTGAGGTAGTCTTACTACATCTGGGATTTTCCAGACAGCAGGAAAATATTCCGCACTAAATAGCTGTCAAAGTTTGTTTCTTGATTTTAGTGGATTTCAGCAGAAACACTGCACTCTATGGGGTTTCTCTTAATAAACTCTAGGCAAATATGAAATATTACTTGTTCTACAAGGGAGAGAAGTGTACATTTTTTATGTGTGGAATTATTGCCATCAAATATTGACCTATCATATTCAAAGACATTTATGCACCCTAAATCTACAGTAATCGTTAGAATAAACTAGGAATTTTTTTTTAAACTCCCAAAGGTCAGACCACACCCCAAAGGATTAAGTCAGATTTTTAAAATATGGACAGAGGCACTGGTACTTTTTTAAAGCTCACTGGGTAATTCCAATGCACTACCAAATTTTAATATCACTGCTAAGCATTTTATCATTGTCCATGATATCCAAATAAACTCTCAGTTTTCCTGTTTTGAACGATGTATAGGGAATGAAATAAATGCGTCTCTTATTTGAACCTCATAGCCACAGTCATGTTAGGCACAAATGAAATTGTCCTTTATTTAGTTGCACCAGGAAACCGATTTGAGAAAATGTCATTATAAAGTCACACATTTTACATTTTGTGCTTTTTATCCTCACATTAAAATAACCCAGAATGAATTCTGTAATGTATAGAATCACCGTGAGCTAAAAGACTACTGATTCAAAGTATTAAGATATTTATATGTTAATTTGCATTCTGATTCTTAGTAAAACTCTTCTTATATAGTTAAATTCTGATCAATCCTATTTAACACTCCTTTATATTTTTAGGGGAACCATTTTGTTGTTTACAATTCACTTTAATAGAGAAATATAATCTACTTAATGCTTCCATAGCATTGATGATTGAAAATACAAGGAATATCAACATATCAAGTATTTATGATGCATCTGGAAGAAGCAGCCAGTATCTGAAAATTACTTCTCAATTGCTCTTTCTGCACAACATAATGGGCTAGAATTTTAGTGAAATGGAACTATTATTTTAGTTTCACTAAATACAAGCCAGTATGTATGTATGCTCGTGTGTGTGTGTGTGTGTGTGTGTGTGTATGTGTGTGTCTGTTTATCAAAATTTAGCAGCCTTGTAGTGAATTTTACTGAATTACAACTATGAGTTCTTTCCTTAATTACACACAAACCATTACTTGTATTCCATTCCATCCACCTCAGGCATTTTGGTTCTCAATCTTGGTGGTACACTGAAATCACCTGAAGAGCTTTAACGAATACTGATCCCTGGATCCCACTCCCAGAGATTCACATTTAATCGTTCTGCAGCTCAGTGTGGACATTAGGATTTTTAAATGTTCCAAGGGGATTGTACTGGGTCACCAAAGTTGAGAACCACAGAACTAGGCTAAAGAATACAACATTAACTATTAAACTATCAAACAAATAAAAGTTTCTGGTAAGTGCATTTTTAAATTTTCAAATCTAAAGTATTTTTTTTTAAACACACTCTTTATTAAAAGTCCATATATATGGGGGTTTTTCTGAAAAAATAAAAGGTCTAATTTTTTTTTCTTTTAGAAAATTAATTAAATGAACTAGGTGCTCATTAAAAACAAGGTGGAAATGGTAGTAATGTAATTCTTTTCTAAACTGATAATATTCAGATAAATATTTATACACACATACATGTATACATATATATTATATATGTCTAGATACCTATTTACACCCAGAAAATATATGCATATATATGGATATACACATATGTATTTATAGATGTGTAAATATATGTGTATGTGTGTGTAGGTGTTTGTTTACCAACACACACGCAGTAGTCCCCTGATATGGCTTGGTTCTCTGTCCCCACCCAAATCTCATCTTGAATTGTACTCCCATAATTCCCATGTGTTGTAGGAGGGACCCAGTTGGAAATAATTTGAATAATGGGGGCAGTTTCCCCCATACTGTTCTCACGGTAGTAAATCAGTCTCATGAGATCTGATGGATTCATCAGAGGTTTTCACTTTTGCATCTTCCTCCTTTTTCTCTTGCCACTGCCATGTAAGAAGTGCCTTTCACACTCTACCATGATTCTGAGGCCTCCCCAGCCAGTTAGAACTGTAAGTCCAATGGAACCTCTTTTCATTCCCAGTTTCAGGTATGTCTTTATCAGCAGTGTGAAAATGAACTAATACAGTAAATTGGTACCAGTAGAGTGGAGTGTTGCTGAAAAGATACCTGAAAATGTGTGTTGGAACCGAACTGTCGATTCCCTCCTGGGCAGGGGTCGCCGCGAAGGATCACCGACACGAGATTCACAGCAGAGAGTTATTTACTACTAGCGCGCTAGGGTCCCAAGCTCTAAGTTGGCCCTGGGACCCCGACTGCTTGTTACAGGCTGTTTATATAGGCAAACACAAGTTTAAACACAGCTTAGGACGCGAAATTTAAACAAAGCTTTAGGCGCGTGGTAATTGGGTCTGTCTGTGGCCAGAGCAAGGTGTCTTGTTCTAATTGGTTAGAGCAGGACTTTATGAGGTTTTTTTCCTGGAGTTGTTGATTCCGGGAACTTCGAGGCAGGGTGGGACCCCCGGAATTGGCAGGGTGGGACCCCATGAGGTTGTTTCCCGGAATTGGCAGGGTGGGACCCTATCAGGGTGGGACCCTATCGAGGCAGGGTGGGACCCTATCCAGAGCCACCTGGTGTTAATTTTTTTAAGTTCTTTTTTTATGAGGCCTAGTTTCTAAGTTTTATGCGGCCTAGTTTCATGTGGACTTGACTTTGGAAGTGGGTAAAAGGCAGAGGTTGGAACAGTTTGGAACCTCCTAGAGACTTGTTGACTTGCCTTGACAAAACATGCTGATAGTGATATGAACAATACAGTCCGGGCTGAGTTAGTCTCAGAATGGTAGATCCACCCACCACTTGCACTGTGCACCTGGAAAAGCCCTAGGCACTCAATGGCGGCCCGTGAAAGCAGCGGGAGGGAGGCTGTACCCTGCAAAGCCACAGTGGCGGAGCCACCCAAGACAATGGGAACCCACCTCTTCCATCAGCGTGACCTGGATGTGAGACGGTGTGTCAAAGGAGATCATTTTGAAGCTTTAAAGTTTGACTGCCCCGCTGGATTTTGGACTTGCATGGGTCCTGTAACCCATTTGTTTTGGCGATTTCTCCCATTTGGAACAGCTGTAATTACCCAATACCTGTACCCCCATTGTATCCATGAAGTAACTAGTTTGCTTTCTATTTTACAGGCTCATAGGCAGAAGGAACTTGCCTTGTCCCAGATGAGACTTTGGACTGTGGACTTTTGTGTTAGTGCTGAAATGAGTTAAGACTTTGGGGGACTGTTAGCAAGGCATGATTGGTTTTGACATGTGAGGACATGAGATTTGGAGGGGTCGGGGCAGAATGATATGCTGTGTCCCCTCTCAGATTTCATCTTGAATTGTACTCTCATAATTCTCATGTGTCATGGGAGGGACTCAGTGGGAGATAATTTGAATCATGGGGGCAGTTTCCCCCATACCGTTCTTGTGATAGTGAATAAGTCTCACAAGATCTGATGAGTTTATCAGGGGTTTATGCTTTTGCATCTTCCTTATTTTTCTCTTTGCCTCTGCCATGTAAGAAGTGCCTTTTACCTCCCACCATGATTCTGAGGCCTCCCCAGCCATGTGAAACTGTAAGTCCTATTAAACCTATTTTTGTTCGCAGTTTCGGGTATGTCTTTATCAGCAGCATGAAAATGAACTAATACATCCTCCATTATCTGCAGTTTCATTTTCCATGGTTTCAGTTATCTGCATTCAACTGTGGTCTGAAAGTATTAAAAGGTATATTCCAGAAATAAGTGATGCATAAGTTTTAAATTTCATGATGTTCTGAGTAAGATGATGAAATCTTGTGCCATCCTGCTTCTGCTCCATTCTGCCCAATTCCATCAAGGATATGAATCCTCCCTTTGTCCAAGGCATTCATACTGTCTATGCTACTGGCCCTTTGGTTACCTAGGAGCCTTGTTGGTTATCAGATAAACTCTCATAGTATTGCAGCGCTTGTGTTCAAGCAACCTTTATTTTACTTAAAAATGCTATAATTATTCTGTTTTATTATTAGTTATTGTTACTAATCTCTTACTGAGAGTAATTTATTAAACTATCATAGGTATGTATATATAAGAAAAAAATTGATAAATGTAGGGTTCAGTACTATGCATGGTTTCAAGCATCCACTAGGGGTCTTGGAACATATTCTCCAAGGTTAAATGGGGACTAGCGTATATAATACACATATGTCATTAAGTTTTTCAAATATTTGGCCAAAAAAGGTTTAAAAACAGGAAAATTTGTAATGTTGTGCTTGAAGCCTCACAGTTATAAAAGTTATAGAGCTTTACATTTATTTGAGCTGTGAATCAATCAGGTTCAGAGCTGATCAAATTAATAATAGAGTGGATGAGAATGATTGAATGTGAATGCACATGTCCAAATTCACGGTGATGTAATTTCAATATTCTTCAGTAAAAAAAAAGATGTGTATAGATGTAGATTTCCTTTTATTTATTACTAGAAAACAGATCCTTCAAATCCAGGTAGTGTAGCTTTCTTCTGATTATTCTTACATATCTATGTTTTCTTCTGGAAATCCTAATAGTCACATATCCAACTTCTTGGTTTTATTTTCTATTTCTCTCTCTTTTTTCCTTTCCTGATCTTTATCTCTTTGTCTTTTTGTTCTATTTTCTTAGAGATTTTATTCATTTATCTTTAAACCCTTGTGTGGCTTTTCCCCCCCAAATTTTGACACATAAAGGTTTTTTTTTTTTTTTTTTTTTTTCCAAGATACCTTTCCCTCTGATGTTGGAACTTATTTATTTTTTCATATTGCAGACAAATGAAAAGCTCATGTCTACCTTGGCAGCAGAGACAAAGGTACTTTTCTTATTCTAGTTCACAGATCTTTAGTGAGTGGCTGTTGTCTTCAAGCTTATTATCTTCCAGTTTGAACATATCCAGGCAGGAAAATATAGATAGAGATTTTTTTAAAGACATGTGATATGCCATAAGATCTGCTGTATTTGATATGTTCATGTGAAATTATGCTTACATCATTGGCCAAAAGTCTGACATTTGTTGAAAGTTCCACAAGGGAAATGAGATATTTAGATGGTTTTCTGTGCACAGTAGTGCCCTGAACAATATTAATTTTCTGTAAGAAAGAGGGTGAAGGCAAGGTAAAACATCAACATTGTATACCACAATCTAATTTATTTTGTACGCAATATATCTGTGCATATTAATCCAATGGGGCAAAGGCATTAGATTGCAATAATGCAAAACTGAACTATAGTAAGTGTAATAGTATATTGACTCATTAAGTATCAGTCACTCTTCTACTGAACAAGATACATACAAATCTGTACTTTGAGGTCGCTTCCAAGATGGCTGAATAGGAACAGCTGTGGTCTGCAGCTCCCAACAAGATCAATGCAGAAGACAGGTGATTTCTGCATTTCCAACTGAGGTACCTGGTTCATCTCATTGGGGCTGGTTGAACAGTGGGTGCAGCCCGTGGAAGGTGAGCTGAAGCAGGGCGGGGCATCACCTTACCTGGGAAGCACAAGCGATTGGGAGATTTCCCTTTCCTAGCCAAGGGAAGCCGTGACAGACTGCATCTGGAGAAATGGTACACTTTTGACCAAATACTTTGTTATTCCCACAGTCTTAGCAACCTCCCATGCCTGGCTCAGTGGTTCCCACACCCACAGAGCCTTGCTCACTGCTAGCGCAGCAGCCTGAGATCCACCTGCAATGCTGTGGCTGGATGGAGGGAGGTGCATCTGCCATTGCTGAGGCTTGAGTAGCTCACAGTGTAAACAAAGAGGTCTGGAAGCAAGAACTGGGCAGATCCCACCACAGCTCAGCAAGGCCTACAGCCTCTATAGATTCCATCTCTCGTGGCAGGGCATAGTAGAACAAAAGGCAGCAGACAGCTCCTGTAGACTTAAATGTCCTTGTCTGACAGCTCTGAAAGAGAGCAGTGGTTCTCTCAGCACAGCATTCAAGCTCCAAGAACAGATAGACTGCCTCTTCAAGCAGGTCCCTGACCCCCGTGTGGCCTGACTGGGAAACACCTTCCAGTAGGGGCTGACTGACACCTCAAACAGGTGGTGTTTGGGTGCCCCTCTGGGACAAAGCTTCCAGAGGAAGAATCAGGCAGCAATATTTGCTGTTCTGCAGCCTTTGCAGGTGATACCCAGCAAACAGGGTCTGGAGTGGCCCTCCAGCAAACTCCAACAGACCTGCAGCTAGGGGTCTGACTGTTAGAAGGAAAGCTAACAAACAGAAAGGAATAACATCAACATCAATGCAAAGGACATCCACACCAAAACCCGATCTGCAGGTTACCAACATCAAAGATCAAAAGTAGATAAAATCACAAAGATGAGGAGAAACCAGAGCAGAAAACCTGAAAATTCCGAAAAACAGAGCACCTCTTCTCCTCCAAAGAATTGCAGCCCCTTGTCAGCAAGGGAACAAAACTGAATGGCTAATGAGTTTGACAAGATGACAGAAGTAGGCTTCAGAAAGTCGATAATAACAAACTTCTCTGAGCTAAAGGAGCATGTTCTAACCCATTGCAAGGAAGCTAAAAACCTTGACGAAAGGTTAGACGAATGGCTAACTAGAATAAGCAGCATAGAAAACACCTTAAATGACCCGATGGAGCTGAAAACCATAGCATGAGAACTTGGTGACGCATGCACAAGTTTCAATAGCCGATTCAATCAAGTGGAAGAAAGGGTATCCATGATTGAAGATCAAATTAATGAAATAGAGAAGACAAGATTAGAGAAAAAATAGTGAAAAGAAATGAACTAAGCCTCCAAGAAATACGGGAATATATGAAAAGACAAAATATACTTTGATTAATGTACTGGAAAGTGATGGGAACAATGGAACCAAGAAAGAAAACACTCTTCAGGATATTCTCCAGGAGAACTTCCATACCATAGCAAGCCAGGCCAACATTCAAATTCAGGAAATACAGAGAGCAACACACAGATAATCCTTGAGAAGACCAACCCCAAGACACATAATTGTCAGATTCAATAACTTTGAAATGAAGGAAAAAAGTGATAAGGGCAGACAGAGAGAAAGGTCGGGTTACCCAGCAAGGGAAGTTCATCCGACTAACAGTGAATTTCTTGGCAGAAGCCCTACAAGCCAGAAGAGAGTGGGGGCCAATAATCAACATTCTTAAAGAAAAGATTTTTCAACCCAGAATCTCATATCCAGCCAAACTAAGCTTCGTAAGTGAAGGAGAAATAAAATGATTTACAGACAAACAAATGCTGAGAGATTTTGTCACCACCAGGTCAGCCTTAAAAGAGCTCCTGAAGGCATCACTAAACATGGAAAGTGGCAACCAGTACCAGTCACTTTGAAAACATGCCAAATGGTAAAGACCATCAATGCTATGAAGAAACTGCATCAATTAATGGGTAAAATAACCAGCTAACATCATAATGACAGGATCAAATTCACACATAACAATATTAGCCTTAAATGTATATGGGCTAAGTGCCCCAATTAGAAGACACAGACTCGCAAATTGGATAAAAAGTCAAGACCCATCAGTATGCCGTATTCAGGAGATGCATCTCACATGCAGAGACACACACAGGCTCAAAATAAAGGGATGGAGGAAGATCTACCAAACAGATGGAAAGCAAAAAAAAAGTAGGGGTTGCAAAAAAAAAGTAGATGTTGATGTTATTCCTTTTATCCTAGTCTCTGATAAAACAGACTTTAAACCAACAAAGATCAAAAGAGACTAAAAAGGCTCTTTTCACTACAAAATGGTAAAGGGATCAATTCAACAAGAAGAGTTAACTGTCCTAAATATATATGCACCCAATACAGGAGCACCCAGATTCATAAAGCAAATCCGTAGAGACCTACAAAGAGACTTAGACTCCCACACAATAATAATCGGAGACTTTAACACCTCACTGTCAATGTTAGACAGATCAATGAGACAGAAGGTTAACAAGGATATCCAGGACTTGAACTCAGCTCTGCACCAAGCAGACCTAATCGACATCTACAGAACTCTCCATCCCAAATCAACAGAATATACATTCTTCTCAGCACCACATCACATATATTCTAAAATTGACCACATAATTGGTAGTAAAATACTCCTCAGCAAATGTAAAAGAACAGAAATCACAACAAATGTCTCTCGGACAGTGAAATCAAATTAGAACTAAAGATTAAGAAACTCACTCAAAACCACACAACTACATGGAAACTGAACAACTTGCTCCTGAATGGCTACTGGGTAAATAATGAAATGAAGGCAGAAATAAAGATGTTATTTGAAACCAGTGAGAACCAAGACACATCATACCAGAATCTCTGGGACACATTTAAAGCGGTGTGTAGAGAGAAATTTATAGCATTAAATTATCACAAGAGAAAGTAGGAAAGATCTAAAATTGACACCCTAACATCACAATTAAAAGAACTAGAGAAGCAAGAGCAAACACATTCAAAAGCTAGCAGAAGGCAAGAAATAAAGATCAGAGCAGAACTGAAGGATATAGAGAAACAAAAAACCCTTCAAAAAATCAATGAATCCGGGAGCTGGTTTTTTGAAAAGATCAACAAACTAGACTACTAGCAAGACTAATAAAGAAGAAAAGAGAGAAGAATCAAATAGATGCAATAAAAAATGATAAAGGAAATGTCACCACCGATCCCAGAGAAATGCAAACTAGTATCAGAGAATACTATAAACACCTCTACACAGATAAACTAGAAAATCTAGAAGAAATGAATAAATACCTGGACACATACACCCTCCCAAGACTAAACCAGGAAGCAGTTGAATCTCTGAATAGACCAATAACAGGTTCTGAAACTGAGGCAATAATTAATAGCCTGCCAACCAAAAAAGTCCAGGACCAAACAGATTAACAGTCAAATTCTACCAAAGTTACAAAGAAGAGCTGCTACCATTCCTTCTGAAACTATTTCAATCAATAGAAAGAGAAGGAGTCCTGCCTAACTCATTTTATGAAGCTAGAATTATCCTAATACCAAAGCCTGGAAGAGACACAACAAAAAAAAGAGAATTTTAGACAAATATCCCTGATGAACATCGATGCAAAAATCCTCAATAAAATACTGGCAAACTGAATCCAGCAGCACATCACAAAGCTTATCCACCACGATCAAGTCAGCTTCATCCCTAGTATCCAAGGCTGGTTCAACATATGCAAATCAATAAATGTAATACATCACATAAACAGAACCAATGACAAAAACCACATGATTATCTCCATAGATGCAGAAAAGGCCTTGGACAAAATTTGACAGCCTTTCATGCTAAAAACTCTCAATAAACTAGGTATTGATGGGATGTATCTCAAAATAATAAGAACTATTTTTGACAAACCCACAGTCAATATCATACTGTATGGGCAAAAACTGAAGCATTCCCTTTGAAAACTGGGTCAAGACAGGGACATCCTCTCTCTCCACTCCTATTCAACATAGTGTTGGAAGTTCTGGCTAGGGCAATCAGGCAAGATAAAGAAATAAAGGGTATGCAATTAAGAAAACAGGAAGTCAAATCATCCCTGTTTGCAGATGACATGATTGTATATTTAGAAAACCCCATCATCTCAGCCCAAAATTTCCTTAAGTTGATAAGGAACTTCAGCGAAGTCTCAGGATACAAAATTAATGTGCAAAAATCACAAGAATTCCTATACACCAATAATAGACGAACAGAGAGCCACATCATGAATGAACTGCCATTCACAGTTACTACAAAGAGAATAAAATACTTAGGAATCCAACTTACAAGGGATGTGAAGGACCTCTTCAAGGAGAACTACAAATCACACTGCTCAACAAAATAAAAGAGGACAAAAACAAATGGAAGAACATTCCATGCTCATGGACAGGAAGAATCAATATTGTGAAAATGGCCATACTACCCAAAGTAATTTATAGATTCATTGCTATCCCCGTCAAGCTACCACTGATATTCTTCATAGAATTGGAAAAAACCCAAAAAACAAAAAAACAACAACAAAAAAACCAAACAACTACTTTAAAGTTGATATGGAACCTAAAAAGAGCTCACCTAGCCAAGACAATCCTAAACAAAAAGAACAAAGCTGGAGGCATCTCACTACCTGACTTCAAACTATATTAAAAGGCTACAGTGACCAAAACATCATAGTACTGTTACCAAAACAGATATATAGACCCATAGAACAAAACAGAGGCCTCAGAAATAACACCACATATCTGCAACCATCTGGTCTTTGACAAACCTGACAAAAACAAGAAATGGGGAAAGGATTCCCTATTTAATAAATGGTGATGTGGAAACTGGCTAGCCATGTGTAGAAAGCTGAAATTGGATCCCTTCCTTACACCACATACAAAAATTAACTCAAGATGGATTAAAGACTTAAACATAAGATGTAACACCATAAACACCCTGGAAGAAAACCAGGGCAATACCATGCAAGACATAGGCATGGGCAAAGACTTCATGACTAAAACACCAAAAGCAATGGCAACAAAAGCCAAAATAGACAAATGGCATCTAATTAAACTAAAGAGCTTCTGCACAGCAAAAAGAAACTGTCATCACAGTCAACAGGCAACCTACAAATTGGGAGAAAATTTTTGCAATCTACCTATCTGACAAAGGGCTGGTATCCAGAATCTACAAAGAACTTAAACAAATTTACAAGAAAAAAACAAGCAATCTCATCAAAAAGTGGGCCAAGGATATGAACAGACACTTCTCAAAATAAGACATTTATGCAGCCAACAGACATATGCAAAAATGCTCATCATCACTGGTCATCAGAGAAATGCAAATCAAAACCAAACTGAAATACTATCTCAAGCCAGTTAAAATGGTGATCATTAAAAAGTCAGGAAACAACAGGTGCTGGAGAGCATGTGGAGAAATAGGAACGCTTTTACACTGTTGGTGGGAGGGTAAATTAGTACAACCATTGTGGAAGGCAGTGTGGCGATTCCTCAAGGATCTAGAACTAGAAATACCATTTTACCCAGCAATCCCATTACTGGACATATACCCAAAGGATCATTCTATGATAAAGACACATGCACATGTATGCTTATCGTGGCACTATTCACAATCACAAAGACTTGGAACCAACCCAAATGTTCATCAATGGTAGACTGGATTAAGAAAATGTGGCACATATATACCATGGAACATTACACAGCCATAAAAAAGGATGAGTTCGTGTCCTTTGTAGGACGTGGATGAAACTGGAAACTGTTGTTTTAAGCAAGCTATCACAAGGACAGAAAACCAAACACCACATGTTCCCACTCTTAGGTGGTAGTTGAATAATGAGAACACATGGACACATGGCAGGGAACATCACACACCGGGGCTGGTCGGGGGGTGGGGGGCTGTGCAAATGATAGCATTAGGAGAAATACCTAATGTAAATGACGAGTTGATGGGTGCAGCAAACCACCATGGCACATTTATACCTATGTAACAAATCTGTACATTGTGCACATGTGCCCTAGAACTTAAAGTGTAATTTAAAAAAATAAAAAAAATCTATATTTTTCATGGAGTGCCATTCTAGTGTGGGAAACAGAAAGTCAATCAATCATTCAATGATACATAAGGATGTTATAACATGGCACCAGAGCATGTAGAAATTGAAAGTCAGGGTAAGGAATATTGATTCTATTCTATATGTGAATATTTTTGTTTGCATTTGCCCTTATTTGCATTCATCACTTAGCAATATTTTTGTCAGCTGCATTTCCTACATTAATTTTCACTGCTGTCTATTTTTTTTGTTTAAGTAAACAACAGTTTATTTAACTCACCTGTCCATAGACACTTGAATAGATTTTAGTTTTTTTTTCTTTTAAGATCTACGCTGCTAAGAATATTCTTGTACATATCTGTTAGTTTAGATGTTGCAGAGATTTTATAGGACATATACATTATCTTTAAGTACAACTCAATGATATGTAGTTTCAGTGACAATGATATATCCCTTCCAACATGTAGTTTAATTTTATACTTTGAATAAGAGTAAGAGCCACATTTTGTTCCAAATTCTTACCAACATTAGGTATTCTCAGAATTCTTAATTTTTGGCAAATCTATGCATGTAGCCACAGTATGGAATTTTTTGGGATGGTGGTTAAATTACTTTTCCTTACTACTAATGAGGCTGAAGATCTTCTGTGTGTGTGCGTGTGTTTGCCCTTTTGTCTTAGAAAAATTCAATTTTTTAATGTAAAATTCCTTCCTTCCTTCCTTCCTTCCTTCCTTCCTTCCTTCCTTCCTTCCTTCCTTCCTTCCTTCCTTCCTTCCTTCCTCACATTTACTGGTTTATTATAAAGGATATTATAAATAACGAAGAAAGATGTAGGGCAAAGTATGGGGGAAAGGGCACAAAGCTTGTATGCCCTCCCTGGGGTGCTGACCCTCCAGGAGCCTTCACATGTTTACCTGTCTGGAAGCTCGCCTAATCCTGTCCTCGAGTTTTATAAAGGCTTCATTATGTAGGCATGATTGATTAAGCCATTAGCCATTGGTGATCAACTTGACCTTCAGCCCCTCTCCCCTCCCTGGAGGTTGCAATGTGGGGCTGAAAGTACAGCCCTCTAATCCCGCCTTAGTCTTTCGCATGACCAGCACCACCCTGAACCTATCAGACAGAAGACACACAAAAGACAGTACTTTGGAAATCCCAAGGATTTTAGGAGTTATTAACCAGGAATCATAGATGAAAACTAATTAAAACATATATATATATATATCACCAACACAGGCCACCCCCTGGTTTTTGGCCATGGATCTTTTACATCAAAAGAATATACAGAACCATTAATAATTAGTCCACTCCACCACATTGTAAGAATGTCTGCCAGGGTGAGGTTACTCATGCTTATAGGCTTCCTTTCAATCTTGTCAGATTCCAAAAGTGGGAGTGGTCTTGGCAAATGTATATCGTCACCCTTTCAGGCATCTGGAATAATTAAGGTAAGAGACAATATCATCTCTTGCTTTGAGACTCTTTCCAGTTGTTAATACAATATTGACTTTTCCTCAATTAATACACCATTTATTCATTTCTTTACTCTCAGCTACTGTTTGTCCTCTCTGTTAATATCCGGCTGGTGTCCGCCAATTCAATTATGACACTATCTACCTGCAGGTAGTGTGTCAGATGCCGCACGTTGAAGGCTCACTCCACAAGACCGTCCCAGCTCCCCACAGACACCAGTCACAAGCTCAGGCCTCCAGAACTTCTGAGCTTTCGGCTGCAAGTTCACAACCCCCTCTTTGAGTTTGACTAATTTGTTGCAGTGGCTTACAGAACAGGGAAAAACTTAGGTTTACCAGTTGACTATAAAAGATTATCACAGAAGATACAGATGCAGAAATGCATAGAATAAGCTATGTGGGAAGCAGAGTGAGCTTCCATGCTCTCCCTGTTTGTGCCACCTTCCAGGAACCTCCACGTGTTCAGTTATCTGGAAGCTCCTCTTTCTGTCCTTTTCTATTTTTCTATCAGATAATGTATTTTACCTGTAGATTTTCAGGAATTCTGTCAATAATCTGAATATCAACATTGGTAGTTATTTGTGTTGCAGCTTGCATTTTTGCTTCAGTGTATCCTTATCAACAGAAGTTCTTAATGAAATAAAATGTACTGTCTCCTATTACCCTCAGTACATTTTGAAAAGTATTTAATAAATCTTTCTCATGCTGATATAAAAAGCTATTCTACTATGGTTGTAAATATTCAAATTTTGTCTTTCAGGTTTAAGATGCTAAATCATTTATTTTGATTTGTAGCAAATGCTGTGTTGCGCAAGAATCAAAATACATATAATGACGATATGAAAAACAAACTAATCCAGAAATATTTATTAAATAAACTCCTTTATTTACAATCATCTTCAATTCCAGCTCTTTCACATCTACTATTTAAAATAGAAGTAAGTTTATTTCTGCACAGTCTTTGCTGTTCCATTGGCCCATTTACCCATTTTTGTGCAAATACCACAGGATATTTATTACTGTAGCTCTCTCTAAATTTTACTATCTCC
Source organism: Macaca thibetana thibetana (assembly GCF_024542745.1). NCBI lineage: Eukaryota > Metazoa > Chordata > Mammalia > Primates > Cercopithecidae > Macaca > Macaca thibetana. The sequence continues at coordinate 66,376,983 of NC_065584.1, forward strand.
TATCACAGATTTATTCACCTTGCTCTTTTTCAGGAGCATCTTTGCTCTACCTGGCTCTTACCCCTTCTATGAACATGCCTAATCTTTTATTATTTAGGTCCTTAATTTCTCTCAATCATATATTTTAGTTTTCCTTATTGAAATCTTAACATACCATTTGTTGTATTTATTATTAATGATCTGATTAGGCATGCTATTATAAATGGTTCCTACATTAAAGCATATTTTCTATTGATGATGGTGTAGAAAAAGAATTTATTTCTGTCAGTTCACAAACATGCTGTGCTTCCATCAAATTCCTCTTATTTTATTAACTGCAAAATGTTCTCTGAAAATTAAAAAAAAAAAGTTCTACATTCACAATGATGTCTTCTCCAAATAGTTATTTCTTTAAAATAATTTTCTGTCCTTAGATGTTTCATCTCTTTGTTTTGCCTTAATTCACCAGCTAAGACCTTGAGGCCTGGTTTCATAGAACTGTTTATTTCAGCTATCCTTGTCTTATTATGAATCTAATGGGAAAATTATTTAATAAATCATAGTCAACCATGTTACTTATGGTAAGTATACCATAGACATTACTTGTCATATCAAGAAACTTCTCTTCTGCCTTCAGAGTTAGGTATTTTTACCAAATGTACTTTTTTTCTGCATGTATTGAGATAATCATATATTTGTTTCCATTTCTGTACAATGTTAATCAATTCATTTTTGATGTTATGTCACTGCAATATATCTAGAATAAACTCAAAATTGCTTGTGATACCTCATTCCTAATTTAATGTCTTTTTGTGATCGTAAGTGATTTGTAAAAATGTGTATTTTCAAATTTTTGTTTCTTGAAATACAGGCATAAAATTGATACATACATGTTTACTTTGTATCCAGATTTAAGGATTTAAATTTTCTAGACCATATGGATAATTTGAAGCAGTTTATGTTAATGCTGCTATAGTCTCAATTTGCTCCAAATACTGTTGTGCAGCCTTTTGGGGTCACTACCAAAAACACAGGAGTGTTCAACAGAGTTTCCATTCTTGGAGGCCCCATTGTTTCTAAAATATGACCCTCTACCCTTGAAAGGCTGCATACTCTCTGCTAATCCTTTTACTTTCCTCTTCCTTATCAGCTACTACCCTCAGGCTCAATGCCACCCCAAATGCTGGGCTCATCTTTACAGATTTATCTTTCATGCCACAGTTGACTCAGGAATTCTTCACTACTGTATTACCATTCTGATGTCTTAAAGCATTTGTTTGCATATATATATTATATATATATATATATCTTATCTCTAGCATGAGTGACGGTCAAAATTATGTTCTTTATTGTACATTGACATTGGATCTCATAGTCTTTTACTTTCAATTACTGTATTTTTATATTTTAGTGCTCTATTCATTTTTTCTAATCTTGATGCCAATATTTGTGGCCTCCTCTTTCTTGCATGTTTTTATTTCATTGTTTATTTTTATACATAGTTATTACATATTCTGTATTTAAATATTCCACCATGTCTAATATCTAAGCATGGTACTAGATCTGTTTCTTTTATGTTTATGCTCATTAATTAAAGTTTGTTCATTGTATGTTTTTGGTAAGTTTTTATTTTGTTGATGTAATCTCTGGGGTATAGAGGTCCTAAATTGTGGATGATATATTCAAGAGAGAATGCTGCTTACTTCTATTGGAAAAAAAGTAGATATTCCTATCCTGGAAACAGTTATCACTCATGGAGGACTCCTAGTTTAATGTTTGAAAGTGGGGGGACGTATTTTCCTTATTTTAGTGAATCATTGTCAATCTCATTTTTTCCTTATTAATCATTACACTTTAATGGATTTATTTCCTATTTCTCTCTTGCCATACTTATTAGTGATCCTAATAATTAATGAAAAGTATTCTTTATGGTATAAGTAAAATATGGTTTATTTAGCATGATAATCCATGTGCATACTAGCCAGAAGCAGAAATTAAAATTCTTATTCTTTCAAACAATTTTTCTGTATTTACATAATCTGTAATTACTAAATACTGAATAAGGAAGAGTAGCTTAGTCAGTGGCCTTTTCCCTGCCAATATAGAATAATACTTTGTTAATTCATTTTGGTCTATTATTCAGTTAAAGAAAAATATGTTAAAAATGTATGGCATAAGGAGTTAATGAAGTGTTCATATATTATTCCTACTTTTAATATCTGACTTAAAAATTGAACAAAAAATGAAAGAAAAAGGTTAACATTAATACTGCTTTTATTAGGCTTACTGATGGCATGTTTGGTTACTTTTAGTTTATTTGAATATAAGTAGGGATCTTAATAGCATAAAACTTTGGTTTAAAGTTTCTGAGAGAAGATCAATCATGAGAGCATTTTAAAACCCATGTCTGTAGCATGTATCAAACACGTATTAAAATTTAACAAAAAAAGGAGCATTGTTTTCAGACTTGTGTGTTTTTGGGTTACTATCATTCTTTTACTAATATGTTAAGTGATCTCGAATGAATTAGCTGTTGAAACATTAATCTCCAGGACAGAAAACCTTTGAAATAAAATGTCTTTATTTTAAAATGCCTTTTAGAGTAGGAAGAATGGAAAACTGTTCATGCTGTTAGACCATCTAATTTAATCTAAGTTGTGATTGTTTGGAGAAGCTAATGTAATTGAAGTTGATGATGTCTAAAATTCTGTTGACTTAGCACACACAGTTACTTTCAGTCAGAAATTTTTCTTTTGTAATATCTTATGGATACCAGTTATATAATGTTTACATTTTGGATAACTCCAATAATGTCAGTTCCTTATAGTAATGTTAGAAAATAACTTTGTCAAGAAGAGTTGTAAGTTGTTTAGGAGGAGAAAATTGAGAAGTGGCAATTGGAAATAATGATGAGGCTTTTAAAATTAAACTTTTAACAAAAATGGGAAAGGCACAAAAATGGATATCAGGCCCAGGAATTATGTTATGCTGAAGCCTTCATGGATGAAGCTCTCATGGGGACCATGGCAAAGTCAGCCACGTCATGAACAACTATATGAACAGTATAATTAAAATGCCAAGGGATTCCAGTGGAGGTGGAAATGGAATTTCCTTGTTGATTTGGAAGAAGTTACAGTTCAACTGAGGTTTTAAATGGGTAAGATTTTTCTGAGTGGAAGGAAGGGTAAACATTTCAAGCAGAGGGAAACACAGTCAAGGCATAGGCTTATGCCTCAAATGCAAAATGCGTGTATGTGTGGAGTACGGGGAAAGGCAACTAGAGATCGCAAGTAAACAGATAAACGGTAGATTGAGGCTAACCAGGAGACATTTGAAGAAGCTCAAACTTTATTCTCAGAATTTTAATTTTAGATGTTATTCAGTTTTATGGCCACCACTAACCTTTCCTTTCTCATATTGAAACCTCCCTGGGAAGAGGGAGAGACTGCAATGAATGATATAAAGCAAGTAAACATTGGATTGAGGTAGACACATGGTGAACATGGTGGAAATATTTAGTCTGTGCTGAGCTAAATATTTCTGGGAAGTATAGAATTGAGACATTTAGAGGCTGAATTGGCTGGTGATAAAATAGAAAGAAGCAAATTACAAAAGGTAACTGAAGAAAGATAACTCTGATGCATAGGGAATGTCTTTGATGAACTTTTGGCTTTGGAATTCCTAGAGATAACTTGATTTTTATACTTCCCAAGATACCAATGTTCAGCTCTTTTTGGAATGTTGTGAGAATTCTCTATGTTAATATTCTTTAAGCATTTTTTTAAAAGTTTAGGTTTTTAAACATCATTTTAATCTGGTTAGATTTGGTTTTTATTCTTTGCAACTAAAATATTTCTGATTAGAATTATTGATAAAATTATTGAAAAACAAATAAGCAAATAATATGATTCTTTTTGAATTTTGAAAAGATACTCTTGAATTTACATGTTCATTTATTAAATTAAGTTTTAAGTACCATGAAGTATACTTCCAACTCTTATGTACCTAACTTATATGTGCCAATAAAAGTTATCTTCCTTTTTTTTGCTGTGAATTCTGCCGGAGATATCAAAGGTTATTTATACATTCATGCATTTGAGAATCAACTATCAAAGCTTATTTTTTAATGCCAGCTACTATTCTTCGTGTTGAATACAAAATGACATCAAGAAAGTAGGAAGTATAAAAAACAGACAAAAAATCTCTGCGCTCAGAGAGCTCCCTTTTGAAAGACAAAGCGTTTGAGGAAGATTAAATTTAATTAACGATGTTTTTTCAAAAAAATTGTTTTGTCTATAAAATTTAAATATATTATTTATTATTCTTCTTTAGAACTGGCATAAAATGGTTTTGGTGGTCTTAAGTTTGGCTTTTTTATCTTTAGGTAAATTACTATGTTTTTCTTTTTTTCACTTACTTCATCCAAAAATAAATAATTAGACAAAATTTCAAAGAATCTCAACATTTTGTGGTAAATTATTCTTGAGATGATTTAAAGAAAATACAGACAGTTATGACTTGACATCATTGTGCAAATAAATATTGAAATCATTTTTGAAATTTCAATTTTGTTTGCTCAAATAACCTTGACGTTACAAAACTTGTCAGTAGGGAATACAATATTTAGTCATTACAGGAAACAATCAAGGGATCACTTTCAATCAAGTCCACAGCTTATGAAATGTTAATCATAATTAAATTTTAGGTATTTTAAGTCTCAAAAATTAGTAATCTCCAAGATATAAAACAGTAAAATTTACAATAAAAAACAATTATCCCTTATTATTACATAGGTTTAACTCCAGCTTTGAAAATTTCTTCTTCAGGATATTCATGGGGATGGTTATTATAATCAGTAACTGACTTATTTTATCTTATATGTACCACAGATCCCTTTAAAATTATATGTATCAATTCAACAAGCTTGTACTTTCATCTCAAGCATATGCTCTCTGTTTTTAGTGAAACATAACGCTACTCAAAAGTGACTTCTATTTGAATTTCTGTTCCTAGTGTTATTCTTCTGTTACTCAGAAATATTGAGTATTCAACTCCAAGCATCTAACTTATTTCACTTCAGCTCATTCTTACTTGACATTAATTAGAGATTTTCATACAGGTATTCTGTATTCAGCTACAAAACCAGTTCTTCAGTTCTTTGTGAATAATCTATTGCTTTCTGTAAGCTCTTAGTACATTTTACAGACATTTATTGATGTTTTACATTGTGAGTGTGAAATGCAACCGTTCACTTAAAATAATTTGTCTTTTTCTGCACTGTGATATAATTCATGAAAACTTTTTTTGTTTACAAGATACTTACATGAAAATGCTAAAATGTTACATGCATGTAATTACATTTGAATACATTTTCCTTTAATAAGTGATAACTTTTTAAAATTATTATATCTAACAATTTTTGAGAAAGTAGAAAATGTATAGAATGTGACATTAGGTTATCTCTATACTTAGGAATAAGATACTTTGATTATGGTATTAAGCACCAATATTGTGATATTTTAAGCTGCTGATTTCCCTTACCAAATGTATTGTAGTTTTGTTAGTAACATTGATTTATGTTCTTTAATGCAATGATGCATTGGTCTATCTCTTCTTGGTCTTTAGTATGGAGCACTGAGTTAATATTATCAGGAGTAGAGATGCTTTGGGATGTATTGTTGCTGCAGTTACCCTGAGAACACCACAGGCTTCAAATTTTGCTAGTGTTGCCTTGTGTTTATTGTGATGGTTGGTGTGCCAGAAGACTTATCTCAATGTGCACCTACCCTTGGTTTTGAGTCTTTCCTTTACACTTCCACTTCAGAGAATATTTTTTCCTGTTGTCTTAGCTCTTGTTTAGCTGCAAAGTCTTCACGAGTGGACAAATTCTCCTTGTTCTGATTCAGTCCCAGACTTAAGCAGATACTGTGTCTCTGGATTGTCAGGGGTGAGATCTGCCCTCATAGAGCAGAGCCTAGAACGTCTAGAGGGAGTGCCTCTGTACCGGCATTCTGATTTCAGCCCATTCAAACTGATTTCAGACTTCTGACTTGAAAAGCTGTGAGAAAATGCATTGCTGCTCTTTTAGTTCATCATGTTGTGCTAATTGTTACAGCAGCCCAAGAATCTAATACTCATGTAAGCAAATCATCTTGTCCTGCCTTTTCTGGGAAGTTCTTATCTTTCCTTATATTTCAGATTAGTTGGTTTGTTCCAAGAAAACTTTATTAAAACAGGCAGTGGGCTAGTTTTGGGTAGTAGGCAACAATTTGCTGAGCCCTGGTATACATCATTCTAGTCCTATAATTATGTAAATACATAATTATTTATGTACATGTGAACATGTTGCACAGAAACATATATGGAACATTTGTGCATTCTGATACTTGGTACGTTATTTTAATAATACACCTTAGCAGCATAGATGAAATGCAGCAGCAGAATGAAAGAGATCTATGATAAAGTGAGAAAGAAGATCTTGTCCCCCTTTTGGTTCTGTACTGTGTTAAATTGTTATCATCATTGTTAGCTGTACTTGAATGACTAAATTAATTTTTAGTGAAAATGCTCTTTTAGTTTGTACTCAGAAATCCCTTTCCCTTCAATTTATATCGAATTCTATGAATTTTGGGCAGAAAATAAAGTTACTGTGACATATTATTTCTCTCTCCTCAAATATATGATGCCTGACTTCCCTTCACCTTGATATATAAAAAACGTGTGTATGAAAATTATAAATAATTTATTCCCACCTTTGGGAGCGTCTTGGCCTCAGATACCTATATAATTCTAACAATCCTTTGCACTAGTTTAGCAGGCACATTAAACCATGAAACATAGCATAAACAGGACCTGAGTACCTTACACATAATGACCATTTAATTTAGTATGTTTATTTTGTGTTTTGCATCTTTATACAACCCTATTAGCTCAGATTATTTTTAATGGATTTATTGGGAAATTTACATATGTAAATCTCTTGTATACCACTTTCTCAACTCTTTTTATTTGAAGCTTAGGTGTTAGTCAGAAGTTTAAGATCCATGCCAAATACGTGTGAAGAAATTTTGCTTCAGGAATATCTCGATGATCCCTATAATATCATTATTAGCTGTATTGCTGCTTTAATTTTTGTTATTTTTTCCATGTTATATGATATTATCTTCAATTTTTGATAGATCTTTTTGAATTCATTTTTTATCATATATTGAGGTTATCTAATTTTCTTTGCCAAAATAAGAATGTAAATTTTATTTTTAAACTATAATTATAAAACATATTTGCAATAACAGTATAAATCTTTATGAGCATCACTTCTAATTTTCAAATACGTTTATGAATTTGACTTGCATCTTTAAGTTGGTTGCTGACATATTTATTCACTGAGTGATGTTTGTGTAGGGATGTGCATATCTTGCTCATATTTAGAATCAGAGATACTCTGGCATCATGGGTTGGATTAGAAAGATTGTATTCTCTTCTATCTATAATTTGAAAAGTTGCAATAATTTAAGTAAGAAAATAATGTCTTCTAAGACAATGAATTAATTTTTCTGACAACATCTGTGAAAATTTTTCCAGTTCAAGTTACAACCTGTTGGGAAAGTTTTCCTTAAAGTTTAGCATTTGTTAGTGCTCTTGATTTCCTGAAGCAGTTGCTTTATGTTACCTTCCTTCTAAAACCCATATTTATCATAAACATTCAAAGAGTGGTTAACCAAGACCCAGTGAACACACAGTAAATTCAAAATTTATTGCTCTTCCTATCCTATAGTAATGACACAGCCATTTATTGTTTAATAATAATTACCACCTCTATTGTATGTTTTACATATATTATTTTACTGTATTTCCATTTAACCTAATGTTACAACTGCATAACTCAGAAAGTTATTCTTGTCAATAAAATATTTAACTAAAATTTTAGATTCCAAGTTCCTGCATTATCTATCTGTTTATCTAACTAGTAGTCATTTTTCTATTTATCCAATCATCCAGCCATCTGATTTGCAATGCTTTATCTGATCCCATAATTTTGAGAGCTGGGGCTAGAGGCTGTTACTTTGCATTATAATATCTAGCAGAATTTGCAGCACATATCAAGGCATAGTAAATGTTTGCTGTTGAGAATGAAAAGAATCTATGTTTATGGAAATATGTTTATTGAAACTGTACATCACTTAAATTATGTAAACTTCTTGGAAACCAAGCAGCAGAACATCTGTTCTGGTATGGGGCTTATTTAGCATAGCTTCTTTATGTTTTCAGTTGAAAACTTTCTAAATTACAGGCAACTTCCTTGTGAGAGTGAAAGCTATTGTTAAAACAAACACTGTTTATTCATGTTCTTAGAACTCATGTTTAAGCAATATATAACAAGGCATATTTGACAGCTGCAAAGAAACGAATTTAAATATCTCCCAATAATAATGTTTAGTAGTATGCACAAAGGAGAAATACATTTCATCACGTGGTTATCCATGCTGAGTGATTAAACTGAACCAGCTGGGATAAAAAGGACTTATCATTTATAACTCAAGCTCAGCAGTCTCTCTCAAAAGTGGGTCTTCAATTAAAAAATGCTTCTAAGGCCAATGTAAAGGACATTTTTTTCCATAGATTCTATAAATTGCTAGCTATGATAATGAGTAATCAGCAGCATTTTAACAAAATATTAAAACAATGGTCCGTAAATTATTTAAGGCCGAATTAAGTGACTATACATTTTGAGAACACAGTTCTTGAGAGGCATCAAGTATACCAAGTTTATTAAAATAAAATGGCTTTTTAGGTTAGGATAGTATATTAGTCTGTTTTCACACTGCTGATAAAGACATACCTGAGACAGGGAAAAAAAAAGTTTTAATTGGACTTACAGTTCTGCATGGATGGGGAGGCCTCAGAATCATGACATGAGGCAAAAGGCACCTCTTACATTGTGGCAGTGAGAGAAATGAGGAAGAAGCAACAGTGGAAACCCCTGATAAACCCATCAGATCTCATGACACTTATTCACTATCACTAGAACAGCACTGGAAAGACCGGCCCCCAGATTAAATTACCTCCTCCTGAGTCGCTCCCACAACATGTGGGAATTCTGGGAGACACAATTTAAGATCAGATTTGGGTGGGGACGCAGATAAACCATATCAGCTAACCCCTGTCCCCTCCAAATCGAATGTCCTCACATTTCAAAACCAATCATGCCTTCCCAACCGTCTCCCTAAGTCTTAAGTCACTTCAGCGTTAACCCAAAAGTCCTCAGTCCAAAGTCTCATCTGAGACAAGTCAAGTCCCTTCCACCTATGAGCCTATAAAATCAAAAACAAGCTAGTTGCTTCCTAGATACAATGGGATACAAGTATTGGGTAAATACAGCTGTTCCAAATGAGAGAAATTGGCCAAAATGAAGGGTTTACAGGGCCCAAGCAGGTCTGAAATATAGCCAGGCAGTCAAATATGAAAATTCTAAAAAGATCTCTTTTGACTCAAGGTCTAACATCCAGGTCATGCTGATGCAAGATGTGGGTTCCCATGGTCTTGGGCAGCTCCACCCCTATGGCTTTGCAGGGTACAGCCTCCCTCCCAGCTGCTTTCACAGGCTGGAACTGGGTGTCTGGGGCTTTTCCAGGTGCACAGTGCACACCGCCTGTGGATCTACCATTCTGGGGTCTGGAGAATCGTAGCTCTCTTCTCACAGCTCCACTAGGCAGTGCCCCAGTAGGGACTCTGTGTGGGGACTCCAACCCCACATTTCCCTCCTGCATTGCCCTAGTAGAGGTTCTCCATGATGGCCCCACCTCTGCAGTAAACTTTTTTCTGGGCCTCCAGGCATTTCCATACATCTTCTAAGATCTAGGCAGAGATTCCCAAACCTCAGTTCTTGACTTCTGTGCACCTACAGGCTTGATACCATGTGGAAGCTGCCAATCTGAGACTACCTCAGCCTGGATTTTATTTTCCATATCACTGTCAGCATTTTGGTCAGAGCCATTCAGCAAGTCTCTAGGAGGTTCTAAACTTTCCCACATTTTCCTGTCTTTTTCTGAGCCCTTCAAACATTTCTAATCTCTTCCTGTTACCTAGTTCCAAAGTTGCTTCCACATTTTTAGGTATCTTTTCAACAATGCCCCACTCTACTGGTACCCATTTACTGTATTACTCCATTTACTCCATTTTCACATGATGATAAAGACATACCTGAGACTGGGAAGAAAAAGGGGTTTAACTGGACTTAACAGTTCCATATTCCTGGGGAGGCCTCAAAATCATAGTGGGAGGCAAAAGACACTTATTACATGGTGGTGGCAAGAGAAAAATAAGGAAGACGCAAAAGCTAACACCCCTGATAAACTCATCAGATTTCATGAGACTTATTCACTCTCACAAGAATAGCACAGGAAATACTGGCCCCCAATATTCAATTACCTCTCCTTGGGTCCCTCCCACAACATGTGGGAATTCTGGGAGATACAATTCAGTAGAAATTTGGATGGGGACATAGCCAAACCATATCAAATAGTATCAGTAAAAGTAAAATAATTGTTTTCTTGGTAGACTGGTTTTATAAATGTTAATATGGTTTTTGAGAAAAGCCAATTTTATTATTTAATAAATTACAATTAATTACTTTTTAAAAAAGATAACATGTTATAATCATTATAAATGGGAACATCATAGTAGTTCACAGCACAGACTGTAAAATCTCAGCTCCCCCACCAAAGATGTGTTTTTTTGTAGCCTACTTACTTAGCATCCCATGCCTTGGTTTCCCCACCTGTAAAACAGGCATGATAATAGAAATAGTCTCATTAGGGTTGTTATGGGGATTGAGTTAATATTTTTGAAGTGGTAGAAAAGGTGTCTGGCACAGAGAAAATTATATGTATTTTAAAATATTCATATATAATCACCTTTCAACCTAAGTATACCGTGAAAATAATAAAAAGCAAGCATTTAAGCACATTTTCTATCATTAATAATATGATCTACATAATTTTTTTCTTTTTCTAATTTTTTAAATTTTAAAATTGATTTGTAGCAAAAAAAAGGTATAGAAAATACAAAGCAATTTCAGGTAATATAAATCGTCCATGATTCTCTGCTATAGATAATAACTACATAACATTTTTGTGTTAATTTCTATTTTTTCTATGCATACTTTATTACATATTTGATATAGTATGTGATACACAACTTTGTGTACTGTATTTACTTAATTCTAAATCAAAGGCATTTATCTGTAAACTTGTTTCGTCTTTTGATAAATGAATGCGTTCATTTCGTTATAAGGATACATAATTATTTACTTCACTGTTCCTATTTTGAGACAAACTTTTTTAAATTCTATAAAATATAGATAATAAAAGTCTATATCTTAATTTAGACATCAGATTATTTTATTAGAGTAGTTTATGAGTAAAATGCAGAGTTACATAGTCTTTTCTCAATGTCTTAGCCATAAGTATACTTTTGGTAGATTCCCTTTTACTGCTCATATGGTCTATACATGCCTATATTAAAACATCTCATATGCCATATATGCCTAATATACACCCACAAAATTAAAAATAAACATTAAAAAAAGTGGTGAAATATCGAGAATCATTGAATTTGAGAAGGAAGCTTGTAAATCGGGAAAATGGTTCCTTAATTTTGCTTGGCTCTTGGGGAAACTGAAGTCCAAAAACAAACTTGTTTTCATTGATAATCTTTGTAGTAATTTGAAAACAAAAGATGCTATGTAAATGAACAAAGAGAAGACTTTGTCATAACCATGAGAAGTGAATATTTTGTAACTGACTATTCAACTTTATTGAATTTGAAAGTAGTCTCTAAAAGAATCAGCAGCTACATTTGCAATACCTTTCTTTTATTCAATAAAAATGAAATATCTGATTGTGTTACCAAAATCAATTCCCCACTTTAAAGCTATAAAAGATGCAGGAAAAATATCAAGCAAATTAGTACCAGCATTAAGAAGACTTTTACAACCTGAAAAAATTGTAACAGAATGCTGGAGTCATTTTTAAGTAATTGTAAGACTTGAATGTCAAGGATGCATCATCCACCTGGACAGTGTGACTGCTGACAACAATACTTACCCAACAGTGGAAATGCTGGATGTCCCAAATGGGTCATTTTACCAAGCCATTCAAGTCAAATAATTCCTGGTTTGACATCTGTGTTGGGATCTCACACTGTTGGCATTGCTTGTAAATGTACCACATTGACGTTGAGAACTGATTATGATCTTATCTTAACAAAGTCTATAAGATAGTCTCCGATTCTTAAAATTTGTAGAATGCCATCTCTGTCATGATCCCATCAAGTTTATTTTTATGGAATATTTCTTACGATATGTTCCATGTGATGCTTGGCTATTCATGGTATGAGATAAACTCCAGCTATACGTAGCATTAAGGCAAGGTATAGGGCTGCTGGGTAGGGCAAGACCCAAAGATCTTTTCAAGGAGAAAAGCAAATGTAATGCTTTTCTGTCACACTTGTGTAAATCAATTACAAGAAAAAATATATGTTAAAATCTGGTTAGTTTTAAATTTATGATTTCTGATAACGTAATGTTACAAATTTATTTCTCATGATTAAAATAAGTAAATTATTTTGAAGAGAAAAAGGATTACTTTTATTTAAGTGATGAGTTATTAAATGGGGGTTTCATGTTAATAGCCATTGTTGTAGTAAAGAGTCAAGGAGTATAAAATTAAAAATATATACACTTTCAATTTTATCAATTTTAAAAGTTATTAGGCTTAACTTGAGATTGCTACATTTCTGTAAATTTATAAACATAATAAATTACATAACTTAAAAAGTTATTGGTTCAATGTATAAGCATATTTGGGTCCAGCTAATCTCGGCCACCGCATATGACCTGTGCCATTCAAGTGGGTGAGATACCATGTGTGTATCTCAAGGCATAAAGCCCCACTCTAGAATATGCAATACAACATTTCCATCCTTGTATGTGGTAACCCAAAAATTAATTTTAGCTACAAGTAATACTAAAAGATTCTTAAAAGCTTGGTAAAAATGTTCTTACTTGTCATTTAGGGAATTTCTACTCTAGAAGCTATGAAGTCTCTACTGATATTATCATTTTATGCTCTTTGAATCATCTTAATCAACTCACATTACTGATTGCCACAGGAGTATGTTAAGCTTTGAATATACAAAGATAAGATAGACACCACACCTTCATTGAAGAACTTATTGTCTAAAATAATTAATTAATAAAGTGATTAATGCAATGAGAATTTTAGGAGCATAGGAGATGCACTCTTTGCCTGACACAATGAGTTTAGGGGTTTTGCAGGAGGCCTGAATTTCTGAGATAAATATCAAAGGATGATACAGGAAAACAAAAGAAGGAAGGGCATTTAAAGAAGAAGAAAAAGCAACACTTTGTGTAAAGTTATGGCACTACAATGCACTTGGTAGTGCTTGAATACAGATTGTGTGTTCAATTTAATTGTTAAAAAGGAGAAACGTTATAAAGGACATTGAGGAATAAAGCACAGAATTTGTGCTCCATCCTCTATGTTAAATAAGCATTGAAAAGTTTTAGTAGATGAGTGAGAGTTTCATTCTAGCCTAAAAAAGAAATTTATAAAGAGCAAGGCTGGAAAGAGAGAGCAGTGGGAAATTATGCAGTAATCCAAGTAGGAGGTGATGAAGGCCAGACTGCTAATGTTGGCTTAAAAATATTTGAGAAGTAAAATTGACAAGGATTTGTGTTTGATAGATTGCTAATGTTTTATAGGGTAGACACAACTAACACAATGTGAATGATTTAAAGTGAAAGTAATCTAGTCAGACAGTACAAACTGAAGTGCTTTTAAATAAGTGGGTCTCAAACTTGGATGCACAAAATAGTCACCTGAGAAAAACAAAAATATTAAGGTTTCATTCTCTCTTAAGGCCAATTATATAAGAATCCCTGGTGATAGGATTCAGGCATCTGTGTTTTTAAAAAGCTTCCCTAGTGGTTCTAATGTGCACATAGTATCGAACACTACTGCTGTCAAAATCTTTCTCCAGATGTGATGATGACTTATAAAACGAGAAGAATAAATAGAAAATAAAAATAGCATTAAGAACAAACTTGTATCCTGTAGTTATTACAGGCAGAATATAAAGCTCTGGTCATACTTTATATCATGATAATCCTATGAGGTAGATATTATTATCCACATTGTATAGTTAGAGGAACTAAAGTGTAGGTTGTATAAGTAAAATTCACAAAGTCATTCAGGGATTAAGTAACACAGGCTAGACTTAAACCAGAATCTGTCCAATTTTACATTCCATATACTAAAATTTTAAATTGCATTTTCAATGTATCTGAAGCCATATAATTGCTATACAGCACAATTTATTTTAAATATTTTAAAAAGTTTACATTCTTGGCCGGGCACAGTGGTTCATGTCTGTAATCCCAGACATGATTTTATTAATTAATTTTAATAAAATTAAATATATATATACTTTCAATTCTATCAATTTTAAAAGTTATTAGGCTTAACTTAATATTGCTATTTTTCTATAAATTTGTAAACATAATAAAATACATAACTTAAAATGTTATTGCTTCAATGTATAAGCATATTTGGGTCCAGCTGGAGCTGGGAGGCTGAGGCGGGTTGATCACCTGACATCAGGAGTTTGAGACCAGCCTGGCCATGGTGAAACCCTGTCTCTACTAAAAACACAAAAATTGGCCCGGCATGGTGGCACATGCCTGTAATCCCAAGTACTCTGGAGGCTGAGAGAGGAGAACCATTTGAACCCAGTGAGCTGAGATCGCGCCACTGCACTCCAGCCTGGGCAACAGAAGAAGACTCCATCTCAATAAATAAATAAATAAATAAATAAATGTATCCATTCTTGAAGTATTATTCCTTTCTCCTTGTAAAATTTTGGAAATTCTATGGTAATGTTTAATAACTTGTTCTAGGATGTTTACAGTAAATAGAAAAGTAACTTTGGGGGAAACAAATGTTTAGCTGATAAGGGAGTTAGCAAAATAAAATGCCAATTCATAGAATAGCTTCAGACATGTTAAAAATGCAAATAAGTTAAAAGAAGAACATAGAAACTGCCCTGTCCAAATCAACTAGACTTAACTCTGCAATTGACTTGGCACATTTTATACCATATTTCCAAAAGATGTGTGAAAGCTTTGTGAAATAAGTATTTTTGTTTTGTTTGGTTCACCAAATTTGTGATAGTCAAGAAACAAAAACTGATGTATGAAATACTTGAACTGAACATTCTGTATCAAATTCCCCTAAGCAGAGTACATTTTAACAAACCTCAGTTTTATAACTCCTCCAGTTTCAAGGAAATTCTTTTGTAGTATCTAGTTAAATAAATCCTTGCCATTTCTTGACTTCTCTGCTTCAGAAATGTTGCTTATATTATATGTTAAATTTCCTTTGTCTTCCATATGTATTCCTTTATTTATAACTGATCAATTAATGTCATTTTTAATCTCTATTCACGGTAACTTTCAGAGCCCTATTTGGAATAATTCAGTTTTCAGTACTGTTGTAATTAGCTGTACTGTTAATTTGAATTTATTTTTTAGGTATTTGATGATATTGTCTTCATTCTTAATATGTCTTCTTAAGTTTGGAATTTTACTTTTTATATTAATTTTTAATTAATCATCTCATGTTAAGAACTTATGCTTTTTATTTCATTGACTTACAAAAGTTTCTTGGGTTCCTTAATTTATTTTTCTTGTTGTGAGAGCCTTTATGTATATCTTTTGTTTCTATCTTCTTTTATTTCATATTGCAGTATTTTGAACATTTTCATTTTATACCTTTTTATCTTATTCATGCTTGCATGCTTGCATGCTTGCATGTTTCTGTCCATACATAATCTTTCATAAACTTTTGGTTCTCTTTTTAAGGTATCTCAGACTAGTTTGACTTTCCTTTCAATATACTGTGAGGGCAAGGAATTTTGTGTTTTAAGACATTCTTGTAGCTAAAGAAAAGGTAATATGAGAGGAGTTTGCTCAGTGAGGATGCCTGCAGACTACCTGAATGCTGCTCTGTTTTCTTACTGGGTTAATTTTAAAAAATGTATATAATGGCACTACAAAAATTTGTTATGTACCATATCCTTAGCATTTGGATTATTCTGTCAAGACTTCGTTTCCTTTTTAGAGAATCAGACTCATTATCTGTATTCCTGATCTCTCAGCAGTCAACTTCAACAGTCCAAACACACACAGGCCTCCATCTAATTGGTTTATCTTAAGATGTTGGCATGTTACTGAAACTTCACAGATGTAGTCATCTCCATAGTGTGGATTTTGAGGAGTTGGTACACATAGAGGAGAAGTCTCTCTCTGGCTCTGTGTGCCAGTCCAAAATCATTTATTTATTTATTTGATCCTCTTTTGAAAAAGTTAAGTATATTATCTTTCTCCCCTAACTTCCAATTTTTTATAAAAAATTTGGTAGATATTGGTATAGTCCCTTTTCATTTCTGTTTAGCCTTTTTTTTGAAGTGTTTCATGTTGCATGAATAAACTTCTATAAGATGTTTCTACTTTTGAATTTCCTTTTTCTTTGAGACGTGAACACATATTCCTAGTTTTTAAAGAAAATAATTTGTTGAGACCAAGAGTTTTAAACTGTTGAGGCCTATGGGGCTACACAGCTACTGCCTGAGCGGAAGAAGTTTTAAATAATAAATGTGAATAATAGAATTGACTTCATACTAGATGTGGACTTAAGTACATTCCAAGAGGTGGTGAGAAGTATGAGGGATTTTATAATTGATCACTTCACTTATGAAATAATATAAAAAATTTAATGAGGAGAAAAAAATTGGGTTATAGTAGGTGGTGAAAAGAATTGAAGGAAAAAAAGAAAAAAAAAAAAAAAACTAGGAGAAATAGTACAAACTACTGTTTCCAGAAACTTGTTGTGTTTGTAGCTTTTATCTCTCCTTTACACTCTTACCTATGCAGGGTATACACAAACATTTTAACCTTTCTGCTTGTTTTTCTTTGTTTTGTTTTTATTTTTTTTGTCAATCTTTCTCTTTTGCTCTGTTCCTTATTAGCATGCTCAGTGCAATCTGGAGGTTCAGACAGTCGATGGCCTCTCTGCAAGTTGAGGTAATCTCAATTGATATTGAGGTATTGCACCATTAACTCAATTATTCAACTGAATGGAGAAGCAGCACTAATGCAGTTCAGAAAAAATAATTTATTTGCTTTTGGGATGTGATTATGATGTTGCCCAATAAAATGGTTACTTTTCAGAGACAGATTTGCCTAGATGAGTATTAAAATTAACTCTTCTTACTGGAGGTTCAATAATGAAATGGGAGAATAAAAAATATGTTGTATTTTGCTTATAATTATTAAGAAAATAAAACAAAATATTTTCACCTAAAATACATATCCAGGAAACATTAAAAACAAGATAAATTACCTTTACATATTAGAAAATACAGTATTCAAAATATAAGAACAAAGATTTGTTAATATAAGACAGGTTAGTCTGATTTTGGGGAGTGTAAAAAATTATCTTTTTCATAATAGGCAAAAGTACTGCCATTACTTGCTTTTGTTGTTAATGTGTATGGAAAAGTAAGAGTCACATTTATTTCAATTGTGTGTGTCAGGATTCAGAAGACTGAAAAATAATCAAATGCTTTTATTTATTTTCCCTTACTGTTGTCTGAATTCTTGCTTTATAGTTTTATGATGATTAAAGTTATGATTAACAAGAGGGAGGCATCATTAATTGGTCCAGTGGCTCTGCAGGTTTTTTTTTAATACTCTGCAGTGGATCTTTGCACCTAGATTTGTAAAGGACTGATTTCCACAAGAGTGGAATATGTTGTCTAAGTTTTTATTCTAGCATCTGGATAAAGCTTCAAGGCATTTAATGTGATCTCAAAGCCATTCATCCATTGCAACCCCCCTGTTGTGACAAACAATGAGAATAGAGAGCTGTTTCTTAAGCTTGAGGCACATACACAATGTGTATGTGTGTGCACATACAATGAAACAACAACACATTTTGTATCTGTATAGACACTATGGAAAAATACACTTCTGAAATCTGCTTCGATGTGCAGTGAGAATAGATTGATTATTTGTGGTTGAGATTATTTTTCATGGTGTCAGGGACTATCAGTACTTAGTTTCTTTGACCTGATACCATATGGATCAGTGCCATGATAAAACAAACAAGTAACTGAAACAAACATGCTGAAGATTACAAGTGAAATGCTTTACAGTTAAATATGGAAGAAATTCTTAGTGTACTTGAGTATTATTTTACCGTATTTTTGACATACATGCATATAGTCTGTGCTTTATGATGAAGTATTTTGCAAGGGAATGGTAAATATGTAGGTTCTGTGAAGGAAGTGATAGCAAATTATTTCAGAGAAATAAAGAAGATCATGAAAGCTTGCAATTATGTGCTACAAAGTTTGATCATAGAAATGGAGATTTACTAAGTTTAGAAACAGAAGAGGCACTTACATGGTTAAATTTACATTTTTGACAGATCTTTCACGTGCTTATGTTGAGGATGGATATATATACAGTGAGCCTAGAGGTAAAGAAACTAAGATATTTATGTAACAATACAGGTGAAACATTGGGGATTAGGGGCAAAAGAAGCTCTTATCGGAGCAAGGTTAAATAAATACGATTAAACGGATTTATTAACCATTAATTGAATGGGAGAGGTCCGAGGAATAATTCCTGTGATTTTGTTCTAAGTATTAGAAGAATGCTGTTACTACTCGCCCAGGTGAAAGACAGGAAAGTGCCTTTGGAATATCATATAGAGATATTTAGTAGCAGTTTGTATGTATCCAAAACATAATAGATAAAGTAAAAACTAGCTCTAGAACCATTCACCTATGGGTAGTAATATACATTGTGTGATGTCTAAAATGCATACAGATTAAGAAAAAAGCGAAACATGAGCTCCACAGATAAATGAATCACAAATAAGAAATACAACTGAATGTATAAAAAATACTAAAATTCTTTCTCCCTCCAAGTTTATATATTCATTTCTACTTAATTTTTATTGTCTTACTGAGTGATTTCCAAGATACTGGTCCTCTGATAGGGCCACATTGTTTGGCCTTGGTTTTCTTTCATCCTATAAGTAGGTTTTCCTGGGAGCCTATTCAAAATTTTGATAAAAAAGGATACTTTTCTGAATGTAGTAATGATTATTTTCTCTGAAGGTTTATTTCTCCTATTTATACTGTGAGATGAGTGCTGTATGGAGTCTTTTTCAGTGCTGAGGTTAGCAAAAAGTGATAAACAATATCACATATGCTAAATTATGTTGCTGTAAAAACTAATCTTCAAAGCTCAGTGACTTAAAGAAAAATGTTAATTTCCTCTTTATGTTAAATGCCAATGCTCTGCCCCACATCATCATTACAGCAGAAGCTTCTGATGGCTGTCACACAAGATTTATGTTCACTTTTATTGCTTAAAGCAAGTCTCATAGTTCAGCTTGATGGCAGTTGGTCAGATATACAGAATCCTTCCACAGGGAGAGGGGCAGCAAACATTTTAAACAGTACAATCTGCCACACATACTCTGTGCTTATTTACATAATCCCATTATTAAAGATACCTCAACGACATTCCCTTTTCTATCTGTTTCGTTCCTCCCTGAAGGGAGGTTAGGGGATTGCTGTTTCTCTCCTCTCTAACTAGAACTCTACTATGGCCTAATATAGTGGTATTTTTTTTTCCTAATATACAAGTAAAGTTCAGAGGACTTGCCTAGTTGTTGCAGTTAACACAGAATCACATCACAAGTCATTAATCTGGATTTCAGCAGTGCTTCATTTTGTTTAAGTCTACCACCAAGAATGGATATAATTCTCTAAGCCGGGGTCTTCCTAATATTTTAAAAGATACTGTATGCAAGAACAATAAATACACTTTTAAAATATCCTATTCATATAAACATCATAGAGGCGACAAACGACATGGCTCCCAAAAATATATGCATTACCATTAAATGCATTTCTTTAAAAAATAATCCATTTCACTTTGACAATGAAATATTGCTGTGCAAGGGAAGCCAGTTTAAACACAACAATGATTCCATATATTCTCTAATAATTCAAGAGGTTATGAATACTATAAAAACAAGTGTTCTTTTCAAATCAAGAACAACTTATATTGTGGCGTCCACAGGCAGGCATTTTATAGGGCTACTTATTTAAATTTACATTTTAAAAAGATTTATAACTCAGCATTACATTATCATAAATGAAGTAATTATTTCAGTTTTTACAAAAATAAAATATTTTATTAAGAACATTAAGTCAATATTCGGTACATAACTAGTTAAACTCCATTTTTATCCAAATTCAATGAAAATATCAATATCTAAACATTAATAGGATTCTGGATAGGCTTGCTGCATATTCAACATATTTCAGATTACTAGATAGGAATATGTTGGATGGTTGAAAAGAGCTGTTTTATGTTTAGAGGAGATATGTTGTAACTTTGAACAGAGAATAAAGAAATGTTTCTTGTTCACTTAGCAATTATTATTGAGCTGTTATAAAGTGCCAGGTACTGAGTGTGAAAAAAAAAAAATAAACATCAACTTGTGTAATTCCAGCCAGTGTGAGGTAAAACCCATACTCCCGCAGAGGCCACCTTCTTCCAGCATTTGAGTTATCATGGTCCTAGGCATCAAGCCAGGGGAAAGAAAAATGGCATAGAGGATGGCAAATGGAAACTTTGTATGGAAAAGACCTTTAAGTGTATAAGTACACCTAATTATAAGAAAGGCTGAGAAATATCACATAATTGTGTGCTCAAAAAGTAGAGAAAGAGCCCATCTCTGCCACAGTGATGAATAAGACATAGAACCTTAAGTTTAAGGCATTCACAATCTGTTTGATAAGTTAGCAGGTAAATAGACACTATACAGAGTGATGAGAATTTTAATAAATATATGTAGATGAAGATGGTACAACAGAGAACATGTTCAATGTTTTGTTGGAAAGCTCGAAAGAGTTGAGAAGTTTATAGGGAAGGTGATTCTTGAACAAAATTTTGGTAAACAATAGATTTTCACCAGTCAGATGGGGCCAGGGGGAAAGAAATTTCAAAAACGTAAGATAAAAGCACTGGAGCGTGAAACTTTACATTATGATACACATAATTGTTTATATCTTTGGAATAATATGTGACACAATTTTATGCCTTTATTTTTGATCTGCAAATAATATTGTTCTTCTTGTCTGATTTAGGGATACATCTATTTGACAAACTTGTTTGCCATCTTTTATTTTTAACTATTATCTGTCCTTTGTTTTAAATAAATCACTGGTAAATAGCATATAGTGTGGATTTATTGTTTTAAATTAATCTCAATACTTCATCTCTTATGAAATTGAATTAAATGCTATAACTTAAATATTTGGAAATATACTACCTTGTTTTGTATTTGTTCATTCTTGTAATTTACATTTTTATGTTTCATGTGAAATAAGCTAAATATTATTTTATGTCTGATAGTTATTTTAAAAGTGGTGGTTATCTATAAATAATCAAATACATTTATGATTATATAATATATATTTACATAAATAACTTATTAAAGGATTAAACAAAACTATGTCATTTGACATTTTGTCATGTGACACACACAATTTAGCATCCATTTTATTTCCCTGGAACCTACAACTTATTATTCATAAATTAAAATGAGGTTATAATTAGATATTTTGATATATCATCACTTTTACACCAATGATTTTTTAAATTATCTTTGATTTTTAAATTTAATTTAAATGTATAATAATCTTCATATAATTTGTTTTACTTATCTCTATATATTACCTTTATTTGATATTAATTTCAACCCTTGTAGGCATCTACTTTACTATTCTCTAGTTCTTTACTTTTCCACTTTTTAATATTTTATTTTGGAAAAGAAATAACATTAAAATTGATGCTTTAGGTATATAAACATAAAAATAAAAATTTAATATCCTGCACTCTTTCTGAAAGTTTGAAAAATAATTTTGCAGATCTAATTTACTTACCTTAAGTCCTTAGTTTTTTTCTTCAGTTGCCCACAGCTCATGTTCAGTGTTCTCTCCAAAATCTGTAATTTACCCAATAAAATTACTTTCTTTATCTGAATTATCAACTTCTTTTACTGATAGTCATAATACATTTATAAACATAGAGCATAGAAAATCAGATGGCATTGCATGATGTACTGTAGGAAGAATCCCATAATTGCAGGCACGGTAACTGTTAAAGGAAATTTTGCTAGTCATTAGCCAAAGTTCTATTTCTTTAAATCCTGCTGTTGTCTGAGATTTCATACATGAAGTTAAATGGTATTGTTGAATTACTTTATTCTGCTATTAGCCATTTGTTTTTATGAAATAAATTTTTTCTCTTGGACAGTCAGTACAACGTTTCTCTGGAAACATTTTTTTCAGAAAAAAATGTTGGACTGCATGTCAATAAACTCTTGTCATTTTTGTGAATAAAACTGTAAGTAAAACTGTGATCTGTTCAGTCTCTGGTAAGCTTCCAAGATGAATGATTCAGACATACCTCCAGAATCAAACACTCCCCAGTGAATTTCCTCTTTGGAGATAATCAAAATGGAGATATTCTTTTGAATATAAAATCACCTTATTTAGCTGTGTTAAAAAAAATAAATCTTTTGAAAATCAAAATTATGCAGCAGTATTTTCTGAATTAGGATCAGGTTTTACAACTCAAACATTAAATATTGTATTCTATTTCAATGCACAGTTAGACAGCTTCCGATAGTGAAGAATGTCATTTTCAGCAGTAGCAAGAAGACAACTTAACACATGTTAATTTCCCAAAGTAAAGATTCCTTATTTTCTTAGCTCGTTGACAGAATGTGTATATAAACTCCCATGCCTCTGAGTCTTATACTGTGACGTTTTCCTCCAAACTGTCAAGAAGAGCCATCTCGTGAGAAACAAAAGTTTGTTGCTTGATATTTGTGTAACTTTCCACAAGTCACCACAACAGCTTTTCTGCAAATAGCTTTTTGCATGTATCATAATTATCTGTTAACATTCACACTTTGAAGTGCTCATCTCTACTAGCTGAAACAGAGGTGGGGTTTTTAACATTTTTCTGTGTCACAGAAACAGAAAGATATGTTATCAATTTTTGTGTAGCATGTTAAGTTTTATGTTAAGAATGGACAGAACACTTGTGTTCTTATTATGTCCTTGATTGCGAATGCAAGTAAAGCTTCATTTCCATTTTATTTTATTTATTTTATTTTTTGCCATTGTCTTACTATTCCAAGAGGGCTTTATTGACAGCTAAATGCAGTCTTTGTTAGTCCAATTTGGATCAGACTAGAATAACTCATGTGTTTTTACCGTGTACCCATAATTTACATAAGTAGTTGTCACTCTGGAGAGAAGAAAACCACAGGTTCCAGGTCTTCTGTTTATCACCAACGCTTTAATTATTGGATAAATTTTACAACTAGTAAAGATATCACTGTCTTATACAATCAAAGTGAGGTATAGAACAAACACCCTGCAGACAAAGCTGAAAGATGATTAATAATATCTGCTAACTCAGAAAAATCTCGTCCCTGTGACATCTTGCCACTCTAAAAGTACAAATTACAATGGCCACTTGGCTGACTGTTTACTGGTGCTGTAAAACTCAAAATCCATGACTATATCATGGTATCAATGTAAACATATGTATGTGGGCTTTTTATGAGCATCAAAATTTATTCAGTGATGATATTTGCAATTAATATGATCCACTGATATGCAGTTTCATTTTGGGTGAAATGCTTCATCAGTAATTTTATTCTTGGTATTTATGTATTCATCATTATCATCTTGATAACAATAAAGAACATTTTAATGTTTTAATTTAAAAAAATCAATAAAAGTTTGGTACGGTGGCAACATATTGTCCTCAGTTCTAAAGGCAATACATTTACGTTACCTGGTTTATGTAATCTATAAAATTTTATAGATTATAAAAAAATTTATAAAAATCTTGATGATTTTTATAGTTTCATGAGAACTAGCTGAAAGCTATCTGGAGCTTCTTTATTTATCATAAAAATATAGATAACTATTATAGGTAAGAGCAAGGAAGACATGTTGTTTATGTACAATATGAAAGTCTTTATGGGAATGCCAGTACCACAGTTAAATTTTGACCTCAGAGGAAAAAGTGTACAAATGTAGATGGTTTTTAAGGTAAGCTGGAATAGGGTTATCAAACTGGTGTGTCTCTGCAATATGTGTATACAGTCTCCTATAGATGTGCCTTTGTTATAGAGACCCAGAAGACATATCTGGATATTACTCTTATGTGGCAGAATATTGACAACCTGTAGAAGCCTCATTTATCTCCTCTGATTCATATGATAGCATCAACAATAGACATTTCAATTATAATCTGCACAAAACACTATTATCTCAATGTTCTGATCCCTGCTACCATAAACAACCGCACAGTAGTTTTCATCTTGCACTACATTTGCTCAGACACTGTTACTTCCATTTTTAGTTTTGATCTGATTAATCATTTTGTTTACTGAAGAATGTTATTAGGGTTTAATCTTTTATTTGAGGAAAGATACTCATCAGTAGTGTCTTTTCTAAAACCTTCTACAGCTGTCATTAATTTTTCTTTATTTGCTCACAATAATTTATTGAGTTATAGAATCCTTGAGACGTTAACACTTTTCATGCTAAATACTGCAAATATTGATGATACGGTTGAATATTTTCTAGAATTTGATGATGTAGATACAAACTTTGAAACCATTATAGTTCCACTTTCATATTGTACATATACACTTTGGGACTAGATGCAAGATTATTTTGTTTTGACTTGAAGTCACAATTGTCCAGTATAAGAAGTTTTTCTTCAAGTTTTCCTGTGATTATCAACTTTGTTTAATATATTTTGTTTTTTCTTTTAGAAAACTTCCTTCCAAAGCTTGAATAATTTATACCTAACAGTCTCTCATTATTTCTACAAAAATTTTTTACCAGCTTTTGTTTATTTTTCTTTGAATTCTTAGAAATGTTTTAAATTTCATATCTAAACAATTTTTAGTGATTCAGTTTTCATTTACCATTTTATCAAAGCAGATTTTTAAAAAAATGAATACTATGTTAATTATATATTTTCATGCTAAAGTCTTGTTTGTGATATTCAACACATATTACAAGGTGTTTTGGAAAAAAGTCAGCGAGCTTGTCTATAAAGATGTTTCTGCAATTTCTGAAATTATATGCAGTAAAAACTTTAGAATAGTTATAATTAAAGTAAATTTTGTGATTGCCTTATTTGGTAATATTGTATTCAATACACATTTTAGTAAAATGTACTTTCATATCCATTTTCTTATTTAGCTGCAAATTATGGTATTCTTTAATAAGGATCAAGAATAAGAATACTTGTAAGGTCAGTGTATGCTTAGTAATGGAAATAGTTCTAATTCCATAGAAGACATTTCAGGATGTCTCCTAAATTGTTCTTTAAGCTTAAGTGAGCTCTTTTTTTTAAAAAAAAAGTTAAGAAGTAGTCTTTTTCACAAATGCTGTGCTGAATACCCATATACGAAAGAATGAATTTGGATCCCCAATCCATAGAATACTAAAAAAAAAATTAACTCCAAATGGATTATGGAGCAAAATGTTGCTAAAACTTTAAAACTCTACTAAGAAACAAGAAAACTCACAGAATGAAACACAATATTTTCAAATAAAATATCTAACAATAGACCTACATTCAGGATATATAACAAAATCATAAAGCATAATGAAAAGGCATAACCCAACTTAAAGATGATGAAACAATTTTTGAGTAGACATTTTCCCAAAGACTTACAAAAGGTACACAAAAAAGTGCAAAACTTCATTAATTATTACTTAAATGTAGGTCAAACCACATTGAGGCACAACTTTATATTCATTAGGATGGCTGTTGAAAAGACAGGTAATGTAAACTGCGTGATGGCAATTTGGAGAAGTTGAAACCCTATACATTATAAAATAGTGCAGTCACTTTGGGAAAAAGTTTGGTGGTTTTAAAACTTGTTTTTCCCCTTCCAAGTCTTAATTTAGGTTTAGTGGGGTATATGTGCAAGTTTCTTACATGGGTAAATTGTGCATCATGGGGGTTTGGTGTGCAGATTATTTCATCACCCAGGTGATCAGCATTGTACCCAATAGGTAGTTTCTCTATCCTGACCCTCCTCCCACACTTTACCCCCAAGTAGGCCTCAGTGTCTATTATTTCCTTCTCTGTGACCATGCATACTCAATGTTTAGCTCTCACTTACAAGTGAGAATGTTCAGCATTTGGTTTTCCTTTCCAGCATTAATTCACTAAGGATCTAAGGATAATGGCCTCCAGCTGCATCCATGCTGCTTCAAAGGACATGGTGTTACTCCACAGTTGCTGCACTAATTTACATTCCCACCAGCATTATATAAGCACTTCTTTTTCTCTACAACCTTGCCAACTTCTTTTTTTTTTTTAACGTTTTATTAATAGCCATTCTGACATGTGTGAGATAGAATCTCAAGTAGTTTTGATTTGCATTTGTCTAATGATTAGTAATGTTAAGCAGTTTTTCAAGTGTTTGTTGACTGCATGCATGTTTTCTTTTGAAAAGTGTCTGTTCGTGTCCTTTGTCCATTTTCCAGTGGGATTTTTGTTTTTTGCTTGCTAAGTTCCATAAAGATTCTGTATATTAGAACTTTGTCAGATTCATAGTTCGCAAATATTTTCTCATCCATTCTGTAGGGTGTCTGTTTACCCTGTTAGTTTATTTTGTTGTGCAGAAGCTCTTTAGTTTAAATGGATCTCATTCATCATTTTCGTTTGTGATTCAATTGCTTCTGACATCTTCATCATGAAATCTCTGCCAGGGCCTATGTCCAGAATGGCATTTCTTAGGTTTTCTTCTAGTATTTTTATAGTTTTAGGATTTATATTTAAGTCTCCATTCCATCTTGAGTTATTTTTTTGCATATAGTGAAAGGAAAGAATCTGGTATCAATCTCCTGAATATGATTAGCCAGTTTTCCCAGCATCATTTATTGAATAGGGAGTCCTTTCCATATTGACTGTTGTTGTCAACTTTGTTGGAGATCAGATGGTTGTAGGAGTGCAGCTTTATCTCTGGATTCCTTACCCGGTTCCCTTGATCTATGTGTCTGTTTTTGTACCATAAACCATGCTGTTTTGCTTACTATAGCACTGTCTTCCAAAATGTTTAAACTAATTTACACTCCCACAAACAGTACATAAACATTCCTTTTTCTCCACAACCTGGCTAGTATCTGTTATTTTTCGACTTTTTAATAACAACCATTCTGAGTGGTGTAAGATGATATCTCATTATGGTTTTGATTTGCATTTCTCTAATAAGAAGTGATGTTGAACTTTTTTCATATGACTGTTGGCTGTATATATATGTCTTATTTGTAAAAGTGTCTGTTCATGACCTTTGCCTACTTTTTAATGGGATCTTTTTTTTTTTCTTGTAAATTTGTCAAAGTTACTTCTAAATGCTGGATACTAGACCTTTGTCAGATGGATAGATTGCAAAAATTTTCTCATGTTCTGTAGGTTGTCTATTTCTGTTGTTAATAGTTTCTTTTGCTGTGGAGAAACTCTTTAGTTTAATTTGATTCCATTTGTCAATGTTTGCTTTTGTTGCATTTGCTTCTTATGTCTTCATCATGAACTCTTTGCTCATGTCTGTGTCTTAAGTCTTATTGTCTAGGTTGTCTTCCATTGTTTTTGTAGTTTGGGGTTTTACATGTAAGTCTTTAATGCATCTTGAGTTAAATTTGGTACTGGTACAAAGACAGACAATGAAACAGAATAGGGAACCCGGAAATAAGACTACACACTTACAACTATCTTGTCTTCAACAAACCAAATAGAAACAAATAATGCAAAAATGTTTCCCTATTCAATAAACGGTGTTGGAATAACTGGTTGGCCATATACATTAAAACTGGACTCCTTCCTTATACTGTATAAAAATGTTTTCTGTTTTCACTGTGTCTTTGCCAGACTTTGGTATTAGAATGGTAACTGGCCTCATAGAATGAGTTAGGGCAGAGTTCCTCCTCCTCCTCAATTTTTTTGGAACAGTTTCAGTAGGATGGGTACAAGCGCTTCTCTGTACATCTGGTAGAATTTGGCTGTGAATCCATTCAGTCCAGAGCTACTTCTTCTTGGTAGGTTTTCTTATGGATTCAATTTTTAAACTCATTATTGGTGTATTCAGAGTTTCAACATCTTCCTGGTTCAATCTGGATAGGTTTTATATTTCTAGAAATTTATCCATTTCTTCTACGTTTCCTGGCTTATATGCATAAAGGTATTCATAATAATGTAAGGTTTGGGTTTTTTTGTATTTCTGTGGGGTTGATGGTAATGTTCACTTTGTCACTTCTGAGTATTTGAATCTTTTTTTTTTCATTAGTCTAACTACTGATTTATCAATCTTATTTATTATTTTGAAAAACAAACTTTTTGGTTTTCTTGATCTTTTGTATGGTTTCATACATCTCCATTTCATTCAGCGTAACTCTGATGTTGGTTACTTCTTTCCTTCTGCTAGATTTGTGGATTTGTGGTTTTTCTTTTTTTTCTTTTTATTCTAGTTCTTCCAGGTCTCATGTTAAATTGTTAATCTGAGATCTTTCTAACTTTCTGATGTGGGCATTTAGAGCTATAAACTTTCTTCTTAACACTGCTTTAGCTGTGTCCCAGAAACTCTGGTTTGTTGTCACTTTGATTTTATTCATTTCAAATAATTTCTTATTTTTTGCCTTAATCCCATTGTTTACTCAAAAGTCATTCAAGAACAGATTGTTTTATTTCCATGTAATTGTATGGTTTTGAGAGATCTCCTTGGTATTGACTTCTATTAATATTTTTACTGTCCTGTCATCCAAGAGTATGGCTAGCATGATTCTGTGTTTTTCAAATTTGTTGAGTTTTGCTTTATGGATGAGCATGGGGTCAATTTTGGAATATGTGCCATTTGCCAATGATAAGAATGTATATTCTATTGTTGTTGTTTTCAAGTTCTGCAGTTGGTATGGTAGGTCCATTTAGTTAAGTGTCAAATTAGATCCCAAATATCTTGATTAATTTTCTACCTCACATCTGCCTAATACTGTCAGTGGGGTGATGAAGTCTCCCACTGTTATTTTGTGGTTATCTGTGTCTCTTCATAGGTCTCTAAGAACTTGTTTTATGAACCTAATTTCTCTTGTATTGGGTATATATACATGTATTTAGGACAGTTAAATCTGCTTGTTCAATGGAATCCTTTTTTGTTATGCAATAACCTTCTTTGTCTTTTACTGTTATTTTTGGTTTACAGTCTGTTTTGTGTGAAATAAGAAGAGCAACCCCTGCTCTTTTTTGTTTTTCATTTCCTTGATATATTTTTCTCTATTCCTTTACTTTTAGCCTACAAGTGTCATTGCATGTGAGATGGGTCTTTTGAACACAACATACAGTTGGGTCTTGTTTCTTTACCCAACTTGCCACTCTATAAATGTTATGTTGGGCATTTTGCCCAATTATGTTTGGGTTAGTATTATATGTGCAGATTTTATCCTGCTATCCTGTTAGCTGGTTGTTATGTAGACTTGATTGTATAGTTGCTTCATAGTGTCAATGGTCTATGCACTTAAGTGTGTTTTTGTGGTGGGTGGTAATGGAATTTTGTTTCCATGTTTAGTATTCCCTTAAGGACTTCTTGTAAGGAAGATCTGGTGGTAACAAATTCTTGGTTCTAATTTATTTTCTTTAAGAATACTGAATATAATTCTCCAATCTCTTCTAGCTTGAAAGAGATTTTTCTTTCTCTTTCTGCTGAAAGTTGTGCTCTTATCTTGATGGGGTTCTCTTTGTAGGTCACCTGATCCTTCTCTCTACATGCATTTAATATGTTTTCTTTCACATCGACCGCAGTGAATCTGATGACTATGTGCCTTTAGGATGGTTGTCTTTCATAGTACATTGCAGGGGTTCTCTTAATTTCCTGAATTAGAATGTCAACCCCTTTAGCAAGGTTGGGAAAATTCTCATAGAAAATATTATCAAATATGTTTTTCAAGTTGCTCACTTTCCTTCCCAAAGAGTCATAAGTTTGGTCTTCTCACATAATTCCATATTTCTCAGAGGTTTTATTCATTTTTTTCTTTATTTTTGTCTGACTGAGGTGATTTGAAGACCCAGTCTTCAAGCTCTGAGATTCATTCCTCAGCTTAGTCTTTTCTGCTATACATAGTTCCAATTACATTATAATATTCTTGTAGTGAGTTTTTCAGCTCTATCAGATCAGTTTGATTCTTTCTTAAAATGGCAATTTCATCTTTCACCTCTTGTATCATTTTACTGGATTCTTTATATTCCTTGGATTGGGTTTCAACTTTCACCTGAATCTTGATGATCTTCATTGCCATCCAGATGCTGAATTCTATGTCTGTTATTTCGACCATTTCAGTCTGAACCATTGCTGGGTAGCTAGTGTGGTTGTTTAGAAATAGGAAGGCACAGTGGCTTTTAGAGTTGTCAGAGTTCCTGCACCTGTTCTCTGTCATACGTGTGGATGAATGTTCCTTTAATCTTTCCTATTGTTGTCCTTGGATTGGGCTTTCTGCTTTTGTATTATTCGATGCCCTTGAAGGTTTAACAATGATATAAGTGTGGTTCAGTCACGTGGCATTATTTCTGGAAGATTTCAGAATCCTGGAGCTCAGCTCAACACTTCTGAGCTGCATGCTCTATCTCTGAGAGGGTGGAACCAAGTCCACGGCTTCGTTCTCTGCTCCCTTGAGGTTAAATATTTGTTGTGCTGAAGGGGCTGAGGAGGTGACTGGGGTCTGCTGGCAAAAACACTTCAATCGGGGGATGCCAGCAAAAGCACTTTGTTGGGGCAGTGGTGCAGGATCCACATTGGTGTGCACGTGACAGCCACACAGCAGTGTGGTGAGTTCTGTGCATGTGCACCTGTTGGCAAAGTGACCAGGGGAGGTTCTGGGCAAGTGTGTGCCATCGGGGGCTCTTTTGCAGATCTCTGCTAGTTAGAGAGGGTCTGCTGGCAAAGGAGCTATGACAGTAGCCACTGGGAAGTATGCTGTTTGAGCATCTGAAGCTGCATTGCAAGTGGGAGTAGCAAGGCAGAGACTCTAGGAGAGGCTGGTAGATGGGGGCACTCAGGACAGGCTGGCCCTGTCCCAGGGGCAAGATAGCCTTATTTTGTCTAGATCTAACAGTCAACACAGGCCAAAGCCACCTAGAGAAACATGGTAAGTCTTGTGGAATGTGTATTGCGGGCCATGTTCCAAGGTAGCCGTTCATGCCCCAAACCCATTGGACTCTGTGCAGGCTGAAGTCCCGTCCCGGCCAACTCTCCAAGCTCTCTCTGCCAGGTTAAATGTCCTTGGTGGTCCTGGTGTCTCCTTCATCTTGGATTCTCAAGTTCTGTTATTAGAGTGGGGTCACTGCATGTCTCTGAGACTCACTCCTTCCTCAGGAACCACTGGGGGCCGGGATTGAGTCCTTGAGCTGGGCAACTCCAGGGATCATTCCCACCTTCTTCCGGCTTTAGCCCAAGGTCTGCATCATTTCTCCGTTCACTCACAATGCCTTTCTTTTGAAGATCTGCCCAAAGTGTGTTGGTTTTCCTAATGGTTTGGTCTCACAGTGAGAGAAGCTCTTCCTGGTTGCCTCTAGTCAGCCATCTTGACTTTTCTCAAAGCAGATATTAATTTTACTGTTGTGATTTTTTGAAACATTTTTTTTTCTGTCATTTTGTATATTTTATCCTCCACTTTCCCATGTTTCTCTTTTCTCACTATATTTTATTGGGAATATAGGAAAGTGAAATATAGACATTTTCCCAATCCTCAACTTAATATCCAGTTAGTTTTTTTCCTTTTTTACAAAATTTCTAGGATTTTCTCTTTTTTGTTGTTGTTTCAACTCTGATTTTCTCATTGTAATTCCACAAGTCTCAGTCTGCTCCCCTTTTCTTCATCAATGGAGAACAACAGTTTTCGAATATTCTATAAATAAACAGGTTGAATAGAAAGTCATTGACTCTCTTACTGTTTAACTACACATGTGCGATTTGCCTCCTAGAATAAAAAGCTAGACAACAAATTAATGGTCACAAACAACAGTTTTTATCCAAAGACTAGCATCACAGTCCTCTTGTGTGGCACCACTAACTAAGGTAGGGTATTCAGTTAGAGCTGCCTAGTTTTTTGTGGCCACTGGAAAATATACTACTCCTGTCTACCCTTATTCTAGTCCAAGAGCAATATATAAAGGATAACACTCTCCTACATGTTCATACTCAACACAAACTTTTCTTAGCAGTCTTCTTTCCTTTGCCTAAGTTTATGTAATTTTACATCTTAAAATGCAGTATTTACCCAACAGTATCCTTTTCACCGTGTTTATGCTACACACTAACAGTTGCAGGCTCTAAACACATGTTAAATTAGAAAATATGTTTGATAATAGTTTGGAAGGAAAACAGCTCTGGATACCTCTGAGAAGGGTCTTTATAAATAAAATAAAGCTACTTAATTATCAATTATCAGAATTCCTAAATACCCTATCTAGAGTTAGATGCTACAGATAAATCTATATCTAACATTTTTTTTTTCTCTGCATTCTCCTTGTGTTACAAATGGATATTACATTTAAATGCTCCTGTTGTGTTCTTCATTCAAATCTGAATGCTTCAGGTTAGTGGACATGATAGCCTCTGGGCCATGATATTTCTCATTATTTATATCAAGGGCTAATGTGTTTTTAAAAATCTTCATGAGGCCGCCGCGGTGACTCATGCCTGTAATTCCAGCACTTTGGGAGGCCAAGGTGGGCGGATCACGAGGTCACGAGATCGAGACCGCAGTGAAATCCTGTCTCTACTAAAAATACAAAAAATTAGCCGGGCGTGCTGGCGGGTACCTGTGGTCCCAGCTACTCTGGAGGGTGAGGCAGGATAATGGCGTGAATCCGGGAGGCGGAGCTTGCGGTGAGTCTAGTTCCTGCCACTCCACTCCAGCCTGGGAGACAGCGAGACTCCTCTTAAAAAAAAAAAAACAAAAAACAAAAAACAAACAAAAAAAAACTTCATGAGATTTTAAAAAGAAAATGTGGATAATGATGATAAGTTAATCCCTAACAACTACTTAGTATAATACTTTATAATGAAGAACTTTATTTGTTTTGTATATTTTATTTTAGGAAACACCCATGGAACAAGGATTCATACAAGTTACCTTTTCCACATTGTATACAAATATTAGATAATTACATGGTAATTCTGGAATGATTTTTTTTTTCATTTTTTTCTCAATGAATTTTTTCAATGTTAACAATCACACATTATTTAAAATGTAGACTTTATTTTGTCTACCTTATGTTTTTCAATACTTCTTTTATCTCAATCTATTTTATTATCTGTTTCTCTAATAAGAAAAACATTCTTTTGTATTTCACTGAGAAAGAGAACTTTTTACATGCATATACACTTTATCTTAGAACCATATAACATTTTTCTCATATAATTTAGGTAAATTTTCATCTTTTCTACTACTTCAGATGTATTGATAAGCCATTCTAATTGTCTTCCTAAAAACTGATCTTTGGATGAAGAAACTGAAAAGCCAAATTTTAGAAAATGTTCTAGATATTTTGGCTGGTCGTGGTGGCTCACACCCGTAATCCCAGCACTTTGGGAGGCTGAGGAGGGCAGATCACTTGAGGTCAAGAGTTTGAAACCAGCCTGGCCACCCCGTCTCTACTAAAAATACAAAACTTAGCCTGGCATGGTGGCCAGCACCTGTAATCTCAGCTACTTGGGAGGCTAAGGTAGGAGAATTGCTTGAATCCAGGAAGCAGAGGTTACAGTGAGACAAGATCATGCCACTGCACTCTAGCCTGGGCGATACAGCAAGAATCCACCTCAAAAGAAAAAGAAAAAAAAAAGAATTTCCTTTCTCTATTTTATATTATGTGCAAGCACTTGCAAGTTTCTTTAGAATCTCTGATATGATTGATAGATAAAGCAAATAACTAATTTTCTAGTATTTAGCAGTATTTGTTGCTAAATGTTGCCAAATATTCAGTTTCTGCTATGAAAATCAAGATAAGCTCAGTGCTTTTGCCACATTAGGGCAAACTTTAAGCATCTCTCACCCTTTGCTGAGAACTTCCCTTCCTGTGCATGTCCATGTTTGCTCTGAGGAGCCTAGTCTTATATATTGGTATTGCTAGAAATTGGCCCTCTATGGGCACTTGGCAATCAGTTCTCAATGGTGGTGGCTAAAATGCGACTGATTCCTCAAAATTCATCTCCTCAGAGTCAATTTTCTAAATGGTTCCTTCAATTTTGGTAAAATCAATATTCTAAATTTACCAATTTGCAGATTTATCAAAATGATACTATTAAATATTTATGTTGCAGTTTGGATATATGAAACTCTTAGTCCCTTTGGAGACAATATTGATTCTCTCTCTCTCATGTTGTCTTTCTCTACACTAGACCATACTCATTTCCAGAAGCAGAGAGTTGAGTCAAAAACAAAGGATTCCCCCACAAGTATATTAAGAGAAAAACAAAACTGAAACTAAAACTTCACAGAAACCTCAAGTATCCCATTGAATGACTACATTCGTTAACATGAATTACTGTATACCTTATAATTAATACGAGTTACAGAAAATGTTACAAATAACTAAAAGTAACAAGTAAGTGAATAGAATTGGCTAGTGACAATTTGAGTTTTATGAATTGGCTCTGGCTAATGGGTTTTGTTACATTAGCTAGATTTGAGAGTGGCTCAACTCTCTAATCCTGAACCTTTCATCATGTTCTTCTGCCTTCTGCTTCTCCTTCAGGTAAGGATCACATCATCCTGAGTGGCAAAAACCTCTGAGTTAGGAAAGTTCACCGAATTTAAGATCAATTGCAGTGTAACATACCAGTTTTGCAATTTGGTTTCAGATATAAACTAAAGCTCACAGACAACTCTGCTCCTTTTAAAATATTTTCCCATTCTTGAAGAAGTTAGTGAACTCCTAAGGAGATAATTTTGGACGCTGGAATATCCAAACTTTTTATAATTAACTTAGAGTAATATTCTGTATTTTTTCCTTTTAGGTATTATTATGGAAATATTATTGAAAAATAAAGAAAATGAATATTTCATATGTTGGGACATTTTTATTTAAGATTCTAACTTTTCGCATGTAATAATATTTGCATCTGTCTTAAGTTTTCATCATGTTCTTCATTATGTTTTATTAAATGCAATTTGGGTTTTTTTCAAAGTAATGTATAGACAAAAATATATGTTCATATTTTGAACCTAAGACATGCATTACAGTTTAATGGAAAGGTAAAAATCACCCCAGAAAAAGACAATAGTTGATTAAATATTAGCTGACAAATTTGCTGTACAAAATATTAGTTGGCTAATATAGTATCAAAAGGATTCTTTTTGTCATTTGGATGACAACATTTAAGACAATTTGAAAGACTGCTTTACATTTATTACTGTTAACCTCTCATTATTTATGGTCTCTGTATTTAATAAGTTAACTTTATGAAGGAAAAGATTAGAATGGTTTCATGCAATGTAGGAGACGTTTGTCTCCATATGCCAATGAACTTCACAAAAAAACATGCTCCTTGATTTCTCATGTTAATCCCAAAGAAATGTTACTTTATTGCCTGTCATGTGTGCTCTTAAGTACAACATTATCTAAACTAGTAATGAATAGATATTCTAATACCAAAGTGCTTCTATCATCATTGACAAATTGAATTTAAGGGATGGTGAAAATATTCCATATATGCCCTGCTTAATAGAATAGCTAGTAGCCACATGTGGCTACTGAGCCCTTGAAATGGGGTTAGGACATACGTTTAAATTGTATGCAATTAAAATACAATTTTTAATAGTTTTGTATGGCTGGTGGCTATCCTGCTGAATACTTCAATGTTAAACCAATCTCTGACCAACATCCATATACCAGATGCATAGGTATGGATATAGATAAATATAGATTTAATAATTATACCAGGGAAAAGGGAGTACAGGCTAAATATAAATTTACTATATAAAAGAGAGAGGACTTTAACCTCAATTTATGGATTAAACAACAATACCTAAGCAGGAGGGGAAAAAGTGTCATAATAGCAGTAAACATTTAATGTAAATATTAAATGCAATTTTAAGAAGAGTTAATGGGATAAAAAAATG
Source organism: Macaca thibetana thibetana (assembly GCF_024542745.1). Lineage (NCBI taxonomy): Eukaryota > Metazoa > Chordata > Mammalia > Primates > Cercopithecidae > Macaca > Macaca thibetana. The sequence continues at coordinate 66,413,346 of NC_065584.1, forward strand.
CAAAAGTAACAATATTCTAAAGTATATTTTAAACATCGTAAGAACAATATCCTGCAGCAACAGTTATTTTGATTATTTGTTTACTAATTTATATGTATGTATTAATATATGCACTTATATCATTTCTGCTTAAATATAAGCATAGATAAAATATCAACTCACGTTATACAAACATTGATATTGCTACATTTTGGAAGATTGCTCTTTGGGCTCATTTTAATTCAAATAATTCCACTGAAAGATCTCAGAACTTCAAAGAATAACCCATGAAATTTATAATAATTCTAAAATTTGTAGAGGTATGTATGCATTTTATGGCAATGAAATCATTTTGGAAATATGGAAAAATATAAATTTCAGGCACAGCAATCGTTCCTAAGAATATAAAAACAAATAAAACCTACCATTGGATTCAAAAACTCGTAGTGGAATACTACGTAGCCATAAGAAAGAATGAGATCATGTCAGACATGAATAGAGCTGGAGACCATTATCCTTAGCAAAGTAACACAGGAACAGAAAATCAAATACTGCATGTTCTCACTTATAAGTGGGAGCTAAATCATGAGAACACATGGTCACAAAGAGGAGAACATCACACACTGAGGCCTTTCTGTGGGTGGAGGGTGGGAGGAGGGAGAGGATCAGAAAAATAACTAACTGGTACTAGGCTTAACACCCAAGCGATGAAATAATCTGAACACACTCCCATGATACAAGCTTACCTATGTAACAAATCTACACATGTACCTCTGAACTTAAAAGTTAAAAATAATAATAACTCTCATGTTCTAGTCAAGGAAATATGTATGTAAATAATAAGTTTATTAATATAGAATTGTGAGATTATAAAGCTGTATACATGGTTAAGTGGTAGTAAAAATGAGGGAGGATTTGTATATTCTATGCATGAGATATCAGAATGGTTTACAGAGAAGGAGGTGTCCAGGTACTCAGGAGTGGAAAAGAAATGCTAGGCAGAAGTTCCAAAATGAAAACAAACAAACAAACAAAAAGGTAAAGAAATAATAATAATAATAAAAAACACCATAGTTAATGGAGCTTGTGAGCTAGAGCCAGAGAGAACACTGTTGATTAAACTGCAGTAGTATACAACAAATTGTTAACAGTGATTATCTCTTCAGTATTAAATTAGGGTGTGGTACTCTGTATTGTTTGAACATTTACAATTCATGATGCATTCAGCTAATACTTATTAAGCACATAAAATGTGCCAAGTCATCTTCTAGGTGTCAGGAAACCTAGGAAACAAAACAAAGTCATCAGTGTGTGATCCTTTTAAAATCAGAAGAAACAATAAAAATTCCTTGAATCTCAACTACTTCAAGAAAATAAACACGTGAGAACAATTTATCTTAAAAAAAAAAAAAAAAAAAAAAAACTGGAGTAGTAGGCAGAAAACAAATTTATGCTAGAAATAGAAGAATTTATGTTGTTACCCTTAGACAAACCAAATCTTGAAGGATATCCTCCTTACACTTGATTTTTGTGAGGAAATGGGTTTTTGCTTTTTAATAAATGATCTGGGGGTGAGTTAGAACTCAGTACTTGTGTAATAAATTTTGATTATAGATATGTTGCTGTAGATCTCTGTCTTAACATTTAAAACAAATATATATATGTGGAATATATATATATATATATTTGTGGAAGGGGTGTATGCATGTGTGTGTATATATGCATATGTATATATGTATATGTGTATATGTATCGCATATATGTATATGTATGTGTGACTCTATGAAAGTTTATATATAAGGAGAATGTAAATGTGTATGAGACTATAAATATAGCTATATCTAGCTACAAAACAAAGTTAATTAAATATATTTTAAAATTTATATCTGTCTTATATGTCCTTAAAAAGACTGCAAGTGGAACTGTCATTTGTTCATTTTTCTTATTGTGTCATTCATTGAATAGTATTCCATATCTCCAAAAACAAATCTGTGTTTATTTAGTGCCTGCTTTGAAAGAGCACTTGTGTTATATGCTGTGGTATACTATATTTAATTAGAACTGATTAGCTTCATTTAAAAATAAATCCATACTTTTAAGTAGCAGTTGCATTTAGATAACTTTCTTTTTAATTATTTGCTATCTAATATTTGATTCTTCTGGAAAAAAAATCCACACAGATTTTTGTGTATACTTTCCAAATCTGTTTGCTAACTACCTTGCCTGCTTACATTTTTCTGAAATTTGTATGGATTTCTACATAATTTGAATTAAAGTCAACCTCAGGGTATAATGCAACCCTATATTTGTTTTAGTAAAGCTGATCTGAAAAATCTCAAGTTGCAGCAAAATATGATAACCCTTTATATTCCCAGATTTTCCACATGAAAATGTATTAAAATGCTGACTAACAAAGAGAGTTATTTGGAAATTCACTTGTTTGTGTGTGTGTGTGTGTGTGTGTATGTGTGTATGTATATATTTCTATAGTACTTCCTAGATTACATTCCTATATATTCCTATGATACATTCCAATATTATTTATGTACCATTTTCATACAGCATTAAATACAATAGGTCATGCTAACACTTAATATGTGTTCAAAGTCTGACTTTGCAACATACTGACTGGGAACTTAGGTAAATTAGTTTACCTTTTTATACCTCCGTTTCCTCAACAACAATGGGAAGATCATAAAATATCCTCATGAAATTGTTGTGAAAATTAAAATAAATACTTAGCAAAGCACATAGCAAACAGCCTGGCAAATGTTAAGAACTTAGAACCTGGGGTGTCTGAAAAACTCCTATTTCAATACACATTTTTCAACCTTTATTAACTTAGGGAAGCTAGTTATTTAAATCCATGTATGCTTATCTGTAACAATAGAGATAGTAAGACTACTTCCCTCACATATTTGTTACAAAAGAATGACATAGAATAAAACCTACTATTGATACCTTGTTAATCTTTAATGATTAACAGCAGATTGACTTTGTGAAAGATTGTGATGACTTCCTAATGCTTCATTGGTAAAATCTTCAGCAAGATACTTTCAAACCTCAACTTCAGTCTCTATGTCCTATCATTCTATGTTAAGTGACTATTGATTAGTACATGATGCAATTTTGTGATTGTATACCACTTTTTCCCTGCATACCTAGTGCAATTTTGTTTATTTTACCAGTTACGCATGAAATATTCCTCTTGATGTTCTCATGTTGAATTGAATACTCCTATTTTTATACCTGTATTTTTTAATCATGCACTAAGTATAATAGTCTTCACTCTCTACTCTATTTTATTTTTTGTTTTCTTGTTTAGGTAATAAATTTCTAAAGACAATATAGCATTTCATTTTCTATTTGTCTATGTCTAATATTTAAAATTGTTGGACAGTGTCAGTGATTTATACCTATGTGTCACCATATATATATGATGTTCAAATGAATAATAAATGTAAATATATTCAGCATGTATGGTTAACAAATCTATATGTGCACTTCAGCTTTACAAAACATCACTAATTAAGAATAGAGAAAAAATATTAAAGTGTGATATGAAAATGTTTAATTATATTTAAGTTTACCATTTTAATTAGTTTATTGTTACTTAAAATTTTTAAGTGTTTTCAAGAACAGAAAACCAAACACCACATGTTCTCACTCATTGGTGGGAGTTGAACAAGGAGAACACTTGGACACAGGAAGGGAGACATCACACACCATGATCTGTTGAGAGGTGGGGGGTAGGGGAGGGATAGCATTAGGAGAAATACCTAGTGTAGATGACAGGTTGATGGGTACAGCAAACCACCTTGGCACATGTATTCCTATGTAACAAACCTGCACGTTTTGCACATGTATCTCAGAGCCTAAAGTATAAAAAAAAAAAAAAAATCAAAGAGTTTCATATTATTCATAAGATTTACTTCAGTAAAAATTGACAAACTTTTACCAGACTATATTCTGAGAAAAATACTTTTATTTTATTCTCTGAGTCGGATAAAAGGTTTTTATCATCATGAACTAAATATGTGGATGGTCATTTATAATCTCATTACAGACTTCAAATTTATGTGCAGTAAGGAAGAATATTCTGCATCATAATTGTAAACCAAAGTAAATTATACAGATGAAAGTATACTTAGCAAAAGATTTATACACAGAGCTAACTCCATGTAAAAATAAATATAAGCACTCCAAACAAACAAATCCTTTTAGAAACAGCAAGGAATAAGATAACACCACATATAAAATAAATCCAAGATTTCTTGTGCTGTAAAGTCATACACAATGAAAGAATTCTTCTCTTCTCAAGGTAGGCAAATTAATATTAGCATAAAGCATATATTTAAATTATAGTACTATGAATTTAAAAAATAATTTTAATAAGTACTAGCTTATTTTTCAGTTTTCATATGTCAGAACTCAGATGTAATAAGAGAACTTGAAGGCTTATTTCTGTGAGAATTTTACAACACTGGTACTTAAAATTACCTTTTAAGAAATATCTGTAATCAAGAGTAAATGTACAAACTTATCTTACTCATCTGCTGAATACTGACAATTTTGAACCTCAATATCTCAGCATTTTAATCTATATTTTTATAGTTCCATGTATAACACATTATCCTGTCATTATCTAATAGCCCGAACAATTTTACTGTTTTCATTTTGAGTTATAGACACAGAAGATTCACATCAGATAACAGTATAGGTGCTCTAAATGTAAATATGGAAAGACCCTTAAAAGTAAAGTTAACACAGCAGACTATAAACGCTTTTTAATACAACCTTTCTTTAAGGTAATCAGTCTTTTCTATGCCACAGGCTACGGCAATAAAAAACTGAACTGGTATCCCTTGTCTAGAATCTTAAGAAAACGGCAGCTGTTCATCAAGAGCATTTTAGTTTTTACCAGAGCTGCAGCTGTAACTCACATAATTCATGTGGTACATTGGAGTTGTCCATCTGGTGGGTGCTGAATTCACGGTTGACTAATCATCTGTAATAGAATTCCTGTCTAGTTGTTTGTGCATAATACTATATTCTAATGACTCCAGATCATTTATCCTGCATGGATTTAGAGGAAAATATTATTCAACTTCCTCTGGAGAAATGCTATAAAACAACATTAGAAAGTAATTTTATTAAAAGCAAAACTCCAGACATTTGAAAACATTTATCTATCACTTATCAAACTGCTAATATGGATTCATACAAATTTGAATCTCTATAAAATTCTAGTGTTCCTTATGTCTCCCAATCTAACTTTATCTGTTTGTCAATGACGATTGTTAACCCTTAACATTTATTTAGTGCTTACTATTGGTCAGGGACATTTAAGAAAATATAGGTATTATTATAATTTATGAAAGTCCTAGAACAAATTTATTAGTTGAGTATTATTATTATATTGATTATAATAATTACACTAATTTAAGCTAGTAATACCATTATACAAATTAATTTGGCACTATTATTAATATTTAAAAGAAAATTCTAACTTCAAAAGAGATACAATTATTTGCTCAATCTAATTATTCACTCATTCAGTAATCACATAATTATAGATTCTATACTCTAGCCACTTGGATAAATGCTTGCATAACAGTAATGAGCAAGTTTAATTTGGGTCATTTAGTTCTTAGTGATGCAATTAAAATATAATGTGATAGTAGGTGTAGAGATTATTGTGTAAGCACCCCAAAAGAAGCTAATTGATTGTTAATTTTCATTGTTAGAACTGGAAATTGTTTTTGCTTACAGTGTGTCCGTTTCTTTTATTTTGGAAACAACATCTTACTTTGTTGAGGGACACGGCCCTTTCAGTTTTCTGTCTACAGGGTTCAAAATTAAACACACTTATTTCTTCAGTACCAGGAATAAACATTTAAACTATACCTGGCCTATTAGAGGATTCTATCCTCTTGTCAGTTATTAGTTCAGAAGTGTAAACTGAATGAAGCCAATAAGGTACACATTTTAGATGGTTTTGACCTCAAAATGAAAGGAACATTCACTTTTTCTTTGTGCCAGAAACAGAAAGAATACTAAGCTGGAACTACCACAGTTGTTAATCCTAAGAGATCTGTCCAGAATGGCAGGCAACACAGAAGAAAGCGGTGAGAAAAACAATAACAAAGAGGTTAGATCTGGGCAATATTATGGAAAGATGGAATCAGTTGTGCTTTAAACCATCTCTGGCCCTGGAGTTTTAGTTATAATAGTAAAAAATATTATTTTCTCTAAAGTAGTTTAATCTGATACTCAACCCTTGTAACCCTAAATCCTGATAATTACAAATACACAAAGCCAAGGCTCAAAGAATAAAAAAAGACACTGAATCTTACACATTTGTATCACCTTCCTGCTTCCTCCAATCTAATCAAGATCTTTTATTGAAAGGCCTTCTAGAAATCAAATTTATAATTTTTAATAAATCCAACTATACCTTTTCTTTTCTGAGACACTGCCAAAGTTTTGTGAGATAATGTTCATTCTGCTTGATCTTATCAATAAGTTTTGTTACTAATCTTTCAGGAGCCAGATTTTGACAAAAGCGTAGGGAGAAGAGTCACTCCAAATAATAATTTGAGAGAGAAATAATTGGAAATTTATATATAAGGAAAAATTAAAGTAGTAAGGTGTGAACAGCTTGGCAACATCACAACAAAGATGAATATGCTAATGTTAAAGTTCAGGAAATATATTATTATAAATAAATAAAAACAAATTGTGAAAAAATAATACACATTAATTAAGCAGATGAAAAAGGGAGGGAAGTGTCCAGAGGAAAGGAAGATGGTATAAGAAAATCATTATAGGATTTTTGAAAGTGCCAGATGTGAGAATGTAAAAAGTCATAAATACTCGTCAAGTTTTTTATAACTGTGCAGTGCCATTTGTGTGATAAGTTTGTTAGGTTCTAGCTAAAGAATGTTATTCAGGCCGGGCGCGTTAGCTCACGCCTGTAATCCCAGAACTTTGGGAGGCTAAGGCGGGCAGATCACCTAAGGTCAGGAGTTCGCGACCAGCCTGACCAATGAAGAAACCCCATCTCTACTAAAAATACAAAATTAGCTGGGTGTGGTGGCGCATGCCTGTAATCCCAGCTAATCGGTAGGCTGAGACAGGAGAATCGCTTGAACCCGGTAGGCACAGATTGCGGTGTGCCGAGATTGTGCCATTGTGCTCCAGCCTGGGCAACGAGAGCAAAACTCCGTCTCAAAAGAAAAAAAAAAAAAAAAAAAAAAAAAAAAAAAAAGAAGAATGTTAATGAGGATAAAGAAAGTCTTTACTCTCATAAAGCACAGTGTTTATCAGGAAAACATAAAATCTTGCAATATGTTACAAATGTTCAAGCAATCAAAATTTCACAATTACTCTAGCTTGGAATATGAGATAAGGATGGAAAAAGGTAAGCTAGGCAAATTTTAAATACTGAAGTGATTGGTAAGTTCTTTTTAGGAGGTTGCTCTATGGATCTGATATCCATAAAATAATTATTGGCCATAAATACAATCGATGAGTCAATCAGGAGCAGAAAATAAGCCTGCTGACTCCCAGTTTTGTTTCCTTTCCACAACACCATTCACAAACACATTAGAATTAATAAGCATTATTCATTCTTACAAGCTCCAAAGTATGCTGACAGTAATTTAAGATCTCAAATATTTCATCTTCTCATTGATGACCACACAAAATAGCTCTGCGCTAAATGAACAAAAATGTGAATCCATTTCTAGTGTTTTCTCTGTTTCTCTTCCTTTACCCCCTGTGTGTGTATGTGTGTTTCTCTCTCAAGTATATATTTATCCTTTATATGTCTCTGTCTTTTAAACATTTATTCATCTAGCCTAGCTTTAAATTAATAATAATAACTCATATTTCTTTAAGGTATAATTTAAAATATCAATTTAAACTATCTATGAGGTTGTAGAACTAGTCATAGTAATTTAAAAATTGCATTTACTTTTCATTTGATATTGATTGCGTGGTTTTAAAGAGATCTCAGTAGTTATAGTTGATGAAACAATGATGTACAGTCAGGCAAAAGTCTAAAATAAAATTTAGGGAATTGAGCAAACCTACACCATTAATAATGTCTTATTATAATATTGAACAAGAACATAATTTTGTCCCAATAATCACAAAATCTCAGTGCCTTTCAGAAAAGTTATCATCAGAGTTAAATTTGTGAAAAACCAGTCTAAAGTTCTTAGTTCATACTTTTGAATTAAAACTAATCTATTTAATATTACCTTCCTAACATACTATCTACAAGCGTGCATTTACCTATTGCAGGGAAAGTTTCCTAAATTGTATTGGTTCATTTGAGTAGTTACATTATAGTTAATATAATATTAACATTAATATGAGTCAGGAGGCTGTGGGAAAATAAACCAAATCTTTCTGCCTGTTTGTACTCTCATTATCAGCCTCCTCGTAGATTTGTAGTAATCTACAGATAACTACATAATATAAAAAAGTCAAGTTTCTACCCTAGAAGACCTCCTCTTCTCATTTTGTAATCTCTCCCTAAGTGATATAATTTTACCAAAGTTTCAAATACTCCCAGCTGCTTAAACTATTTAAATTCCTAGTCTTATCCTTTCTACTAATGTAATATACCTAGTCCTCTGGTGGACTGTTACAAGACTCTTCACATTTACAAATCTGCAAATAAAACTTAGGAAATTCTCATCTAAACATGTTCCTCATCTAAATAACAGCACCACTAATTTTTCTGCACTGTCAGAAACCTAGGGGTTATCAACAATATCTATGTCCCCTGTACCTACTCTATCCAACCTGTTTGTAAATTTTGTTTTATTTCCCAAATCTATGTCTAATCCAATGAGTTTCATTTCTACTATTATTCCCCTAGACCAAAGCTACCATCAACCCTCACCATGACAATCTCTTGTAGTACCCTTTGAAATGATAATGCTGAATTCTCTTGACTCCTCAAATTTGGCCACTTCCTTCCAAATTTTATCTTAAAAATGTGAACGGTATTTACTGCTCTTAGAAAAAATAAAGCAGAATCTCTACAGAGTGCTTGCCTGAACTCTTTAGTTTTTTTTTTTTTTTTTTTTTTAATTTACTGTAGCAGATTATACATGTCTTCTATGATGGCCAAACCAGTATCTCCTATGTTATGGGATCTTCTTACAATTTGATGTACATTCCTCCCATCCAGAGACTGCCTGTTGGCACTCCATCCAGAGGTGGCATCTATGTTTCCTCCCATTGCATCTGGTCAGACCTCTGACCATGATGTTAGTATTTTTAGTCACTAAAGTTATTTTTCCATGATAGCCACCACCTCTGATACTGCTTGACTCCTCCCCTAGCCAAAATAGTAATCTAAAACTAATATTTCTTCCTGTGGGTGGATGGTAGAGATTACTGTCACCATGAATAAGTTAAAGGATGTGGAGATTGAGATTCCTCTTCTATGTCCTTTAAATTTATCAGCCAGGCCCATGCAGAAACAGGATGGGTTCTGCAGAATGACTGTCAGCATAAAGGTCAGTAATCTTCATTTCTTATTTTGAAAGGACTGAGGCTGGAAACAAATGGGATGTCCTGCACTGGGAAATCTCAGAAGTACCACTCAATGGACTCTATATTTTATATGAATTTTCGCAGGTCTCCCAGCCACAAAAAAGATTTTGCTGCCTCCTACAGTTTCCTTAGGACTATACAGAGTACAAGTTCTGGTATTCTATTACACACTTTATATACTATTACACAGTAGGGTGTCTATAGCTAATAACAATGTATTGTATGTTTCAAGATGACTAGAAAAGAGGATCTTGAAAGTTACCACCACAAACAAATAATAAAGTTTCGTGGTGATGGACATGCTAACTACCCTAATTTGATCATTATACAATAATGTATACATGCATTGGAACATCATACTGTACCCCATAAACATGTAAATTTTACATGTCAATTATAAACACAATTTTTGCAAAGAAATAAAAAGTGTATATTAGGATTCATAAAGTTGCTAGATAAGAACCCACATCAATACACTCAATTGCTTTTCTGGTAATATGTTTTCTGGGAAGGAAAATCAATCACATATTTTCTTTTTTCCTAGTAGCGATTCTTTATTTCTCTCCCACTCTGTTTCTACTTCTACTTTTCTCTCTCCCATTTTTCCTCACTTTCCTTCTTCTCTTTCTGTCTTAATCTATGCATGCCTCTCACTCTATATTATTTTGGCATAATAATAAAATTCCACAACTGCTTTGAAGAGAAATGTTTTATTGTGGAAAATTATTTGGGCTGCTGTGTCTATGCAGTAGTCATTCTTTTGTTTCCTTACTTCTCTATTAAACTTGCTTTCACTTTAAAAAAAAGTTAATTATTTGGAAAAATATTTTTTGACCTTTTTAAGGTAATTATTAATTCATATTAAACTTTTAAAGCAATTGAGTTGTGTATTTTATTTTTTGTAATTTACTGTTTGAAAATACTTTTTCTTTGTTTCCCATTTTCCACATATTGTATTTTGCATATATATGTGTGTATACATGTGTTCCTGGATACAAAATAACACACATCTGAATTTGTTAAAATGTGCAGAAGAATTAGGACATTTCATGCATATATTTTATGTGCTTTTTACCAAGATCCTTTTAAATGCATATATGTATGTGTGTGTGTGTGTGTGTATATATTTAAATGCCTATATATGTTATCATGATTTGAATGGCTCTTTACTACTCAATGCTTCAGGAATTACTAGATGTTTAAGTTAGTTTTAATTTATTAATATAATATATACTTATATAAACAGGTGGTATCATACATAAATGGATCTATTCACATAGTTTTGTATACATTTTAAATTATCCATTTAGGATATGTCTACAGTAAATGAGTTGGCATAAATTTTAACTATGGAACTACTAAGAAAATAAACGAAGATAATACAATCCTGAAAACACTTTTATTTGATCAAGTTACTCATAAACTGAGTGTCTTAACACTGAAATCTGGCTAAAATTTTAATTGCTATAATTACTATAATATGAACTGGATATACAATTGATAACACATGAATAAGGCATCAAACTAGAATTGATACTATACAATAGAACCTACGAAGAAAAAATATTGGAAGTAACAAGCAAAGGCAGGAGAGACAGCAATTGACAATGTCATCCATATAAGGATAGAATATGTAATCTATACAATAAAGTGTATATGGTTGTAATGCTATTGTGTCAGGGTAAAAATTTTGTTAAAAGTTTCTACTCATGGGGAAACGATTCCCTATTTAATAAATGGTGTTGGGAAAACTGGCTAGCCACATGCAGAAAACTGAAACTGGATCCCTTCCTTACATCTTATACAAAAATCAACTCAAGAGGATTAAAGACTTAAATGTAAGAACTAAAACCATAAAAATCCTAGAAGAAAATCTGGGCAATACCATTCAGAACACAGGCATGGGCAAAGAGTTCTAAAACACCAAAAGCAATGGTAACAAAAACCAAAATTGACAAATGGGACCTAGTTAAACTAAACAGCTTCTGCACAATAGAAGAAACTTATCATCAGAGTGAACAGGCAAACTAAAAAATGGGAGAAAATTTTTTCTGTCTATTTATCTGACAAAGGGTTAATATCCAGAATCTACAGAGAACTTAAACACATTTGCAAGAAAAACAAACAAACAAACAACACCATTAAAAAAAATGGGCAAAGGATATGAATAAACAATTCTCAAAAGAAGACATTTATGCAGCCAACAAACATATGAAAAAATGCTCATCATCACTGTTCATTAGAGAAATGCAAATCAAAACCACAATGAGATACCATCTGATGCCAGTTAGAATGGTGATCATTAAGAAGTCAGGAAACAACAGATGCTGGAGAGGATGTGAAGAAATAGGGATGCTTTTACACTGTTGGTAGGAGTGCAAATGAGTTCAATCATTGTGGAAGACAGTGTGGCTATTCCTCAAGGATCTAGAACTAGAAATACCATTTAATCCAGCAATTCTATTACTGGGTATATACCCAAAGGATTATAAATCATTCTACTATAAAGACACATGCACATGTATGTTTATTGTGGCACTGTTCACAAAAGCAAAGACTTGGAATCAACCCAAAAGTCCATTAGTGATAGACTGTATAAAGAAAATGTGGCACATATACACTACGGAATACCATGCAGCCATAAAAAAAGATGAGTTCATGTCTTTTACAGGGACATGGATGAAGGTGGAAATCATCATTCTCCACAAACTGTCACGAAAACAGAAAACCAAACACTGCATGTTTTCACTCGTAAGTGGGAGTTGAACAATGAAAACACATGGACACAGGGAGAGGGACATCACACACTGGAGTCTGTCGGTGGGTCGGGGACTAGCAGAGGGATAGCATTAGGAGAAATACCTAATACAGGTGATGGGTTGATGGGTGCAACAAACCACATGGCACGTGTATACCTGTATAACAAAACTGCACATTCTACACATGTATCCCAGAACTTAAAATAAAAAAAGTTTCTTCTCTATTCCAGAAAAGTACTATTCTAAAGAAAGAAGACAGATAGTCTAGAAAAAATATAAACTAATGCAAATTTGGTCATAATATACCAGTACCAAATTCAGTCCTTTACAGCAAGCCTGCAGAAGTCAGTGATCTTTTAAAATAAATAGCCACAAATTTATTTTGTATTCATGAGGCATCTATCAACTTGATTCAAAGTACTTACATGAAAAAAAAAAGGTGAGGCAGATTCTACTTTTTGTCTTACACCCATGTGTGTCTTAATTTCTATTTGATGTCACTCTGAAATACTTCAGCAGAAATAAATTCATACTAGCAGCAATTCATTCAGTAATCGCTGAATCTGTACTCTCTTCTGATTTGAAATATAAATGAAGATGGAACACACCCATATGAATAAAACCTGTTAATTCGTTTATGGATCAGCAATCCCCAAGTGTATATCACAAATCTGTATGATATTCCTGGGCCTGCTTTTACATTTAAAATTCAGAATTGGATGAGAGATGGGTATAATTACATGGAGCCAGATGGCTCTCTTGTGACTACACATTTACAGAAGCTTTTGCAAGTTGTTTATTCCAACCAAATTTGGAATAATTCAAACTCATATAGGTCTTTCTGATTATTTTTAACTGAAAAACATAGAAAGAAGCACTTTTTTATTTAAAATAAGACATCCTTGAGCTAAGAACATGTATATTTATAGTCATTACACATAAATTGTTTTCTGGAAAAATTTGGGCACATAGTTTAGCATAGTGATTATTTCTATTTTTATTTTTATGTTAATAATAAATTTTATCGAATTTGAATTAGCAATGCATATTAGTGGCTTGGTGGTAGGATACAAAATGCATCAAGTGATTTTTTTCTTCCTTTTTTAAAAACTTTTATTTTAAGTACGTGTGCAGGATGTACAGTTTTGTTACATAGGTAAACATGTGTCATGTGGGTTTGTTGTACAGATTATTTCATCGCCCAAGTATTAAGCCTGGCACACATTAGCTATTTTACCTGATCATCTCCCTCATCCTACCCTCTACACTCCAATAGGTCCCAGTGTGTATTGTTGCCCTCTATATAGCCATGTGTTCTAAACATTTAGCTCCCACTTATAAGTGAGAACACGCAGTATTTGCTTTTTTGTTTCTGCATTAAGGATAATGGCCTCCAACTCCATCCACCTCCTTGCAAAGTATATGATCTCATTCTTTCTTATGGCTGCATAGTATTTCATGTTGTATATGTGCCCCATTTTCTTTATCCAGTGTACCACTGATGGCCACTTACATTGATTCCATATCTTTGATTTGTGAATAGTGCTGCAATGAACATATGCCTGCATATGTCTTTATAATACAAATATTTATATTCCTTTGGGTATATACCGAGTAACGGGATTGCTGGGTCGAATGGTATTTCTGTCTTTAGGTCTTTGAGGAATTGCCACACTGTCTTCCTCAGTGGTTGAACTAATTGACACTCCCATCAACAGTATATAAGCTTTACTTTTTCTCCTCAACCTCACCAGCATGTCATTTTTTGACTTTTCAATAATACGCATTTTGACTGGTGTGAGATGATATTTCATTGTAGTTTTGATTTGCGTTTCTCTAATGATAAGTGATATTGAGCTTTTATTTTATGATTGTTGGATGCATGCAGGTCTTCTTTTGAGAATTGTCTGTTCATGTCCTTTGCCTACTTTTTAATGGGGTTGTTTGGTTTTTTTCTTGTCAATCTGTTTAAGTTCTTTACAAATATTGGATATTAGACTTCTGTCAGATGCTGAGTTTGGAAATTTTTCCTCCCATTCTTCAGGTTGCCTGTTTACTCTGTTGATAGTTTCTTTTGTTGTGCAAAAACTCTTTAGTTTAATTAGATCCTACCTGTCCATTTTTACTTTTGTTGCAATTGTTTTTGGCAACTTCGTCATGAAATCTTTGCCCGCGTCTATGTCCTGAAAGATATTGACTAGGTTGTCTTCCAAGGTTTTTATAGCTCTGGGTTCTACATTTAAGTCTTTAGTCCATCTTCATTTATTTTTTGTATATGGTATAAGGAAGGAGTCCAGTTTCAATTTTCTGCATATGGCTAGCCAGTTATCCTAACACCATATTTTAAATGAGAAATGTTTGCCCCATTGCTTATTTTTGTCAAGTTTGTTGAAGATCAGATAGTTGTAGATGTGTTATTATATTTGAGTTTTCTATTCTGTTCCAGTTGTCCATTTTCATTGATGAATAAATTGCTAAGTACTTATGAGTTTGTACTATGCAATTAAATTGAAATGTTAATCATTAAGTATTGTGAAACTATACAGCTTTCTGAATTTGTGAATAAATATATAAAACCCATTTATTCTTAGATCAACAAATACATTTACAGTTAAGTCTCAGTCACCTTAGTGCATTAACTTAAGTGCTTTTTTGCTATTGGAATATATAATTAAAATAAAAATCTAATCATTTATATTTCATTTGGGAATATATCTTATTTGGTGAGATTTGAGCATTAAATTTTATTTTCCAGATTGTTATTGATTATGCTAATATTTTATTTATATTATATTCATTGTTTTCAATTACTTATGTAGCAAAAAGGTTTATTTAACTTTCATGTTACCAGGTGGCAGGAGGAAGTGACCTGAAATTATAAAATTTACACATGTCGTATATATATCTAAAAATCTATTGTCGTTGACTCTCCTTAAAAACTACCATTAAAAAACTCCCCAGACATTAGATTTTGTATGCATATTTTTCAGATCATTCCCTTTAAGCTTTCATGTATAACAATTTGTATATCATGTTTCATACTGACAGATAAGAATCATGATTGAAAGATATGTTGATGTAAATATTAAATTATATTTTATTTCAGTCATTTTTATGATTTTGCCTCATCTGAAAACTATATTATCTATTGGTTTTACTTTTGAAATTGAGAAAATATTGACTTTGTGAAGGTGGAAGTTAAATATGAAGATTTATATTAATTTTAGAGGTAATAATTGATGACCCCTGTGTTTTCTTTATGCCCTGTACTTTCAACTTTTCCTTGATGGCCAATGCAAATTCTGCTCACAAGCTCTGTTTAGGAATTGAGTTATTTGGCTTCTTAGACAAGAACTACCATCACAATGTTACCCATTGGTAATATACTATATGGAGTAACTCAGTTTCGTAATTATCATTAGTTTACACTAAGTGCAAGGACAATAAGAATGTAGTAATATGCTCAATCTCAAACATTAATGATTATCTTTATATATCCCTTAAAAACTACCTTCTTTATTCCATCTTTTGGCTCTATTTTCAGTTTCCACCAGGTAGTCCTCTTAAGTCCCCCTGTACTAGCCTACTGTGGCATTTGTCAGTGTTGCTGACTTCTGTATCTATACTATGACTGTGCCTCCTTTGGGAATAATGTCCATTATAATTTATAGACTAAGCTGGTTCCTAAATTACCTTTTTATGTGCCTTCTCAATTATTATTTTTGTGCATAACCATAGAGCTAGCCTATTTCTCCAAATGTAGAAAAACTGTATCTTGCTTTTGTGACTTAAAACTAGAAAGAAAATGAAAAACTATTTCCTATCAGATCATATACAAAATAATTAGTATTACTCTAAACCTATCAGTATTTTTTCCACTCCACATGTTTTTGCCTTTTTTTTTTTGAGTGAGCATATTTTTAATCAGTTATGACTAGTCATTAATTTCTTTAAATTATTTTAATGATGCATTAAGTCCTCTTTACAGATTGTTACTACCTACTTAAATACTTATGCTTTAACTAACTTCTTACTTTTTCATGATTTTTGAGGCGTACCTGGAGAAAATTATATTTGAATGTAGAGAAGAAAACTCAATTACATGACAATCCAGGTTTAACTATCCTTGCATGGAATTCCCTTCATCTTCACTCATTAAGTCATACATGAAAAGGATTTCTAAACACTTAGTTTTGTTTCTTGAGAGCAGTTCTGTTAAAAGACTGGCTAAAAGGAGATTAAAATATGTAAAAGTCAAACAGTATTTTAGAGTATGTATAAATTTCATTCTCCTTGTATACCTTAGGGGCATAGATACTTTTTTGACCATGACTATCAACATCCTTTCCTATTAGTAGTTAAATTGATTTTATAAGAAAAAAAGATAGTATTGAAGTAAGTCTTCTTTTGATATTTAACCATCTTTATTGATAGTAACCAATTTACTGGTCATATTTGAAATTAAAATAATGAATAAAAAGTGCAATGTATTATACATTTTTATACCAAAATTGAACACTCATTTATTCAAAATATTTACTGCCCTGGATTTCTAATTTGTGCATATAAGGCACTGATATAATCACGATGAATATTTTTTCTAGTGGTAGTGGTGTTTTAAACTGAATTATCACTACCATTTAATAGTACACATCATTGTCATATTTCAACTTTTGGTCTTTTAAAAATTAACTATGAGCTGGAAAATAAGGGTACTTCTGATTATAATGGAAGTACTTTTAATGGCTTAATAATTTTGAGTTCCTTAAGCTAGCACTCTGACAAACATCTTGTAAAACATAAAATTATTTGCAGTGTTGCAAGACTCATATTTGGAATGGGTTATATTTAAATGCAGAGAAGAAATATCATTTATTTCATTTAGTGCAGACTAACTGTAGAATCTACTATTTTCTATGAATAATTGAGTACATTTCCCAAGTCCATAAAGGTAGAAAGTAACAGAGGCAGGTTATAAGCCTGTACCATTCTGAATTCACACTAAATCACTATAGTACACGTATTACTTTGTATGTAGTCTACTTATGCACTAGTTAAATATATTGTACATATCTTAGGATATATGGATCTCACTTGGTAGTGTTTTATTTGCTTTCATATACTCTTGGATTAAATTAGATAAAATGTATATTTCTAAATTTTTAAAGACTCCATGATTTCTGCTTACTATTTAAATATTTTTATTTTAAAATGTGTGGTTGTACAGAAGTAATGACTACAGTTATACCCCTGAATTAGCTATATTTATAATTTGAAATTATTAATTATAAATAGCATATTTTTATTTTAAAATGTGTGGTTGTACAGAAGTAATGACTACAGTTATACCCCTGAATTAGCTAGATAATTTATTTAGAAGATTAATTTAACAAACATTTTTATAATAATTTTTTGAAATGATACATATTTCAAGTGTCCTACTAAATTCCAAACACATCAGTATCTACCATGCTATTTATAATTAATAATTTCAAATTATAAATATAGTTATTAGTTAAATATAAACATATAGTTTCATGTTAAATATATAAATATATTATATATCATAAAACATACACAGTATTTGAATATTCAATACATAGCAATTAGTAAAATATTATAATAATGCAATTATAATTATATTATATATTTTATAATACAATAATTTAATAATATAATCATAATTAAAATAGATAAATGATACAATATATAATAATATAACAATATAACATAATTGATATTATATATCAATAATAGACATCATATTATATAACATTACTATATATTTTATATGTACTATATTGTTTTACATTATATATTTTATATATAAATATATATAACATAAATATATATGACATATTATTTTAGGCATATATAACATAAATATAAACATATATAAATATAAATATAAACATATATAAATATATGGCATGTTTATGTTACTATATATAACTTAAATACATATATACTTTTGAAATTATTTTTATATATATATATATGATCTTGATATTATTCCTAACATCTATAACCCTGTTAGGGATAATATTTTAAATGGGATTCAGGAAAGGCATCTTTCAGGAGGCCACATGAGATCTCATTCCTGAGTGAAAAATATAAGACAGGCTTGGAAATAAGTGAATGGAGATCATTCTGGACTAACAGGACAGCATATATGGAGGTTCTGAAGCAAGGATGTGATTGGTGTCACAGGAGCAGCAGAATAAACAGAGCAGAGTGAAGGAGGTGGAAGATTGCAGGGGTTAAGGTTGAAGTTATAAGAAGGGCCAGGTCCTCTGGGGCTTTTAAGCCATAATAGAGTATTTTGTATTTGTGCCCCACCCATATTCTTTGTAAGTTTGCCTCTATATCTGAGACACTTACCTGAGGGTGCTTTTCTTTGTTTTTTTTTTTTTTCCAACCACCAAATTTCCCTTGCCTTCTGGTGGCACTCAAACATTCCAGAGAATAATCTCTGCCTGAGAAGCCAATAACGAATAGAAAGTTTGCTGGATAAATACCCAACTTTGTTGTACCTCAAGTGAAATAACGCTGCAAAATCTTCTATAGTATCTCCCAAATTTCCCCTAGAGATGTACAGTTAGAAATTTGTATATTTTAAAAGGTAAAATTGTAAGTTACTGGGTAATTTTTAAGCAGGGAGGTCATTTTATATATTTTATATTTTAAGAAATCATTCTGGCTGCATGTAGAGAACGAATGTGGGTAATCAAGAGTGCAAATAGAGAATCCATTCGGCAGCCTAATGAAATAATTCAAATAAGGATCAATGGTGGTGTGGATCAGAGTAGTAGGAAGGCATTAAGAAGTGGTGGGATTCATGGTACAATTTTCAAAAAAAAATTTTAAATATTTTCTCAGGTTCTAGATAGTGTGGGGGACAGTGTTGAAATAAAGAAAGGACTCCTGGGTTGGGGTCTTGGCGTAAGAAACATATTCTGTTTGGTTTAGTTTTTGAGACAGAATGAGGGAGATTTGGGGAGAGAAAATAAAGAATTCAGTTATGGACACTATGTTTTAGTTACCTACTAGATATCCCACTGGAAATGTGGGAAAAAAAACACAGGAGTTTTTAGGAAAGTTAAGATATGGAGATGTCAATTTGGAGCACAAAAAATATTTATAACTATGGTTTGAATGAGACATATAGAAAAACGTGTTGGAAAGGAGTAGCGTGTTGAGGACTGTGCCCAAATCTCCATATTTAGAGCTCTGGTAGAGGAGAAATAAACCTACCAAGGACTAATATTGTGTATGGACACCAGCATGTCTTTACACCTCTTTCGTTTACTGTCCATTTATTATTTGAATAAATATTTATTGTGCATCAACCAAGTTTTATTCATACACTAAAAATATAAATGCTGTCCTTGCTCTCAGGGATATCGTGAGATAATGGGAGTGATATACAAGAGAATGAATAACATATATATTCAGTAAATAGCATATATATAGAAAACGAAACAGAAAAGAGGCCTCTCACTCAGCCTAAAGATAGGAACCAGAAAAGTTTTCATAGAGTGACACTCGAACTGCCTCTTTGAGGAGCTAAAGAATGAATGGATAGAAGAATGGAAGTGTGTTTTAATGAAGGAAACAGCATTTGAGAAGGTACGGGTAATGAGAAAGTGCTGGAAGTTTGAAGAGCTTTGATATGTGTGGCTTCACTAACTGGATGGGACCACATTATGATGCTCCTGAAGGCTATGGTGATTCACTAAATGTGTTTTTGCAGGCTCTGACACTATCATATTATCTTTTTAGAACATTCACTCTGTATACAGTGAGAAAATGGATTATAAGGTAGGAATAGAGAGAAGGAGAGATAGCAAGGTAGTTTTTCTAGTTTGGTTAAGAATTACTTGGAGGCTCTGAAAATTAGAATGATAATAAGAAACGTTAAAATTAAGTTCTTTGAGAAATCTTCAAATTGCTTTCCACAGTTGCTGAACCAGCAATCCCATTACTGGGTATATGTCCAAAGGAAAGTAGATAATTATGATGCAAGGCTGGTGAACCCCCAAATTGGGGCTTAACCCAGGAGGGCTCTTGGTTTCACCCGGAAAAGAATTCAAGGGCAAGGCAGTGTTGTTAGACAGCAAGTTTTAGTGAAGCAGCAATGTACAACAGCAGTAGAGGTACTGTTCCTTGCAGAGCAAGCTCAGAGGGAGTCCTACTGTCATATTTATACTCAATTACATGTAAATAAAGGTGTGGGTTATTCAAAATTTTCTAGAAAAAGAGTGGTACTTCATGTCAATGCCATAGAAAGAGACAGTAACTTCCAGGAGTTGTCATGACAATGTTAAACTGACATTGCACTGATGGGCATGTCTTATGGGCAGTGCTTTCACCTAAAAGTCTTTTATTTCACCTCAAATGCTTTTATTTGCCAGCTTACCCAATATCATGGAGCAGAGAGGAAACTTACGCATCCGCAGGAGCAAAAATGACTTTGACTGATCTTCCACATGGTACCAAGTCGAAGATTTCTTCAGATTCCCCCAGCTTGGGTGGCCTTAGTTATCATGGTGGGAGGGGCCAGCATGGGGGCAAGTAACTCACCACTCTTAGTAAGAGTGGCGGGTCCCACATGAGGCAGCAGTACTGTGGCTGCTCGCCCATTCAGTGGGCTCTGCCTATGAGGAATGATGTTGGCTCTGAAAAGAGCCTTTCGTTAGTGTTACAGCTCTTGCAGTGTTAGCAGATTTATGGTGTTGTAACCTCAGTGTTACAGCTCTTGCAGCCTTGATCACTAACTGTTTCACTGTCTCTGTCTTTCCACTTGTTGTCTTGTTAATCACCACTTCTCCTCTCTCACTGTCACCTTGCTGACTGCCGACTGTGACATCTCCCACGATTTCTCATGTCATCATCTTTGTTCAGCCTCTTTTGGATGCTACTTGATGCAAGGCAGGCAGCCTCCAAATAGGGTTCTTGGCTTCACTCAGGAAAGAATTCAAGGATAAGCCAGTGTTGTTAGCAAGTTTTATCGATGCAGCAGTGTGCAGCAGTGGAAGAGGTACTGTTCTTGCAGAGCAGGGCTACCTCATAGGCAGTGTGCTCAGAGTAGCAGCTCAGAGGCATCTCTGCAGTCATATTTATACTCACTTTTAATTACTTGCAAATTAAGAGTCAGATTAATCAGAAATTTTCAGAACAATGGTGGTGCTTCCATTCATTGCCATGGAAATCAGTGGTAACTTCCATGAGTGTCCGTGGCACTGGTAAACTGGACATGGCACTGGTGGGCTTGTCTTATGGAGAGATGCTTTCACCTCTTCCCTGTTTCAGTCGGACTTCAATCTGATCTGGAGTTGAATTTCTGCCTCTGGAGGTGAGTCCCATCCCCTACCTCAATTATACTGAGAAGACATGTGCACTCGTGCTCTACATCACGCTATTCACAATAACAAATCATGGATTCAACCTAGTTGCCCATCAATGTTCAATTGAATAAAGAAAACATGGCAGATAAACACCATGTTATACTACACAGCCATCAAAAAGAATGAAAT
Source organism: Macaca thibetana thibetana (assembly GCF_024542745.1). Taxonomy (NCBI): domain Eukaryota; kingdom Metazoa; phylum Chordata; class Mammalia; order Primates; family Cercopithecidae; genus Macaca; species Macaca thibetana. The sequence goes on from NC_065584.1 coordinate 66,435,196, forward strand.
CTTATCATTTACAGCAACATGAATGGAGCTGGAGGCCATAATTCTAAGCAATGCTTTATGCAGTATTTGATTTTCTGTTTACTAAACATGGAGCACACATGGACATAAACATGGAAATAATGGAACTGCAGACTACTAGATAGTGGAGGGAGGGAAGGAAGTATGGGTTGAAAAACTACCTCTTGGGTACTATGATCACTACATGGGTGCAATATACCCATGTGATAAACTTGCATATATACTTCCTTTATCTAAAATGAAAGTTTTTTTTTTAATGTTAAAACTAAAAAATGATAATTATGGGCCAGGCACAGTGGTTCACACCTGTAATTCCAGCACTTTGGAAGGCTGAGATGGGCGGATCAGGAGGTCAAGAGATTGAGACCATCCTGGCCAACAAGATGAAACCCCGTCTCCAATAAAAAAAAAACAAAAAGTAGCCAGGCATGGTGGCATGCACCTGCAGTCCCAGCTAAACAGGAGACTGAGGCAGGAGAATCACTTGAACCCCGGAGGCGGAGGTTGCAGTGAGCCGAGATCACGTCACTGCACTCCATCCTAGCAACAGAGCTAGACTCCATCTGAAAAAAAATGATAATTATGATTCTAAAATAATAATATCTAATAATTGTACAGTTAGTAAATAAGTTCTTTACCTATAAAAGAAAAATTGTAACATTTGTAGGTGCATAAGACATTAAATTACATTTTGTATATGAGAAAACTGAGGCACAGAAAAACTAATTTACTTGCTTTTAGTCACACAACTATTAAGTGGCAAAGTTAGGATTTAAACTCATGCAGACTGACATTAGAGCCTACACCACATTGTTAACTGTGTAAGCAGTAGGATGTATGGGTCTTGCAATACTTAGGATGTGATGGCATTGAAGCAGAAGGTGATGATTACT